>NW_021703051.1:0-17773 GCF_005190385.1 Monodon monoceros
GGCAACCTTGTCTTGTTCCTGATCTTAGTGGAAATGCTTTCAGTTTTTCACCATTGAGGACGATGTTGGCTGTGGGTTTGTCATATATGGCCTTTATTATGTTGAGGAAAGTTCCCTCTATGCCTACTTTCTGCAGGGTTTTTTATCATAAATGGGTGTTGAATTTTGTCAAAAGCTTTCTCTGCATCTATTGAGATGATCATATGGTTTTCCTCCTTCAATTTGTTAATATGGTGTATCATGTTGATTGATTTGCATACATTGAAGGATCCTTGCATTCCTGGAATAAACCCCACTTGATCATGGTGTATGATCCTTTTAATGTGCTGTTGGATTCTGTTTGCTAGTATTTTGTTGAGGATTTTTGCATCTATGTTCATCAGTGATATTGGCCTGTAGTTTTCTTTCTTTGTGAAATCCTTGTCTGGTTTTGGTATCAGGGTGATGGTGGCTTTGTAGAATGAGTTTGGGAGTGTTCCTCCCTCTGCTATATTTTGGAAGAGTTTGAGAAGGATAGGTGTTAGCTCTTCTCTAAATATTTGATAGAATTCGCCTGAGAAGCCCTCTGGTCCTGGGCTTTTGTTTGTTGGAAGATTTTTAATCACAGTTTCAATTTCAGTGCTTGTGATTGGTCTGTTCATATTTTCTGTTTCTTCCTGGTTCAGTCTTGGCAGGTTGTGCATTTCTCAGAATTTGTCCATTTCTTCCAGGTTGTCCATTTTATTGGCATAGAGTTGCTTGTAGTAATCTCTCATGATCCTTTGTATTTCTGCAGTGTCAGTTGTTACTTCTCCTTCCTCATTTCTATTTCTATTGATTTGAGTCTTCTCCCTTTTTTTCTTGATGAGTCTGGCTAATGGTTTATCAATTTTGTTTATCTTCTCAGAGAAGCAGCTTTTAGTTTTATTGATCTTTGCTATCATTTCCTTCATTTCTTTTTCATTTATTTCTGATCTGATTTTTATGATTTCTTTCCTTCTGCTAACTTTGGGGGTTTTTTGTTCTTCTTTCTCTAATTGCTTTAGGTGCAAGGTTAGGTTGTTTATTCGAGATCTTTCCTGTTTCTTAAGGTAGGACTGTATTCCTATAAACTTCCCTCCTATAACTGCTTTTGCTGCATCCCATAGGTTTTGGGTCGTCATGTCTCCATTGTCATTTGTTTCTAGGTGTTTTTTGATTTCCTCTTTGATTTCTTCAGTGATCACTTCGTTATTAAGTAGTGTATTGTTTAGCCTCCATGTGTTTGTATTTTTTACAGATCTTTTCCTGTAATTAACATCTAGTCTCATAGCATTATGTTCAGAAAAGATACTTGATACAACTTCAATTTTTTTAAATTTACCAAGGCTTGATTTGTGACCCAAGATATGATCTATCCTGGAGAATGTTCCATGAGCACTTGAGAAAAATGTGTATTCTGTTGTTTTTGGATGGAATTTCCTATAAATGTCAATTAAGTCCATCTTGTTAATATATAATTTAAAGCTTGTGTTTCTTTATTTATTTTCATTTTGGATGATCTGTCCATTGGTGAAAGTGGGGTGTTAAAGTCTCCTACTATGAATGTGTTAGGTGATTTCCCCTTTTATGGCTGTTAGTATTTGCCTTATGTATTGAGGTGCTCCTGTGTTGGGTGCATAAATATTTACAGTTGTTTTATCTTCTTCTTGGATCAATCCCTTGATCATTATGTAGTGTCCTTCTTTGTCTCTTCTAATAGTCTTTATTTTAAAGTCTGTTTTGTCTGACATGAGAATTGCTACTCTAGCTTTCTTTTGGTTTCCATTTTCATGGAATATCTTTTTCCATCCCCTTACTTTCAGTCTGTATGTGTCTCTAGGTCTGAAGTGGGTCTCTTGTAGACAGCATATAAATGGGTCTTATTTTTGTATCCATTCAGCCAGTCTGTGTCTTTTGGTGGGAGCATTTAATCCATTTACATTTAAGGTAATTATCGATATGTATGTTCCTATTCCCATTTTCTTAATTGTTTTGGGTTTGTTATTGTAGGTCTTTTCCTTCTCTTGTGTTTCTTGCCTAGAGAAGTTCCTTTAGCATTTGTTGTGAAGCTGGTTTGGTGGTGCTGAACTCTCTCAGCTTTTGCTTGTCTGTAAAGGTTTTAATTTCTCCATCAAATCTGAATGAGATCCTTGCTGGGTAATCTTGGTTGCAGGTTTTTCTCCTTCATCACTTTAAATATGTCCTGCCAGTCCCTTCTGGCTTGCAGAGTTTCTGCTGAAAGATCAGCTGTTAACCTTATGGGGATTCCCTTGTGTGTTATTTGTTGTTTTTCCCTTGCTGCTTTTAATATGTTTTCTTTGTATTTAATTTTTGACAATTTGATTAATATGTGTCTTGGTGTGTTTCTCCTTGGATTTATCCTGTATGGGACTCTCTGTGCTTCCTGGACTTGATTAACTATTTCCTTTCCCATATTAGGGAAGTTTTCAACTATAATCTCTTCAAATATTTTCTCAGTCCCTTTCTTTTTCTCTTCTTCTTCTGGAACCCCTATAATTCGAATGTTGGTGCGTTTAATGTTGTCCCAGAGGTCTCTGAGACTGTCCTCAGTTCTTTTCATTCTTTTTTCTTTAATCTGCTCTGCAGTAGTTATTTCCACTATTTTATCTTCCAGGTCACTTATCCGTTCTTCCGTCTCAGTTATTCTGCTAATGATCCCTTCTAGAGTATTTTTAATTTCATTTATTGTGTTGTTCATCATTGCTTGTTTCATCTTTAGTTCTTCTAGGTCCTTGTTAAATGTTTCTTGCATTTTGTCTATTCTATTTCCAAGATTTTGGATCATCTTTACTATCAATATTCTGAATTCTTTTTCAGGTAGACTACCTATTTCCTCTTCATTTGTTAGGTCTGGTGGGTTTTTGTCTTGCTCCTTCATCTGCTGTGTGTTCTTCTGTCTTCTCATTTTGCTTACCTTACTGTGTTTGGGGTCTCCTTTTTGCAGGCTCCAGGTTCGTAGTTCCCGTTGTTTTTGGTGTCTGTCCCCAGTGGCTAAAGTTGGTTCAGTGGGTTGTGTAGGCTTCCTGGTAGAGGGGACTAGTGCCTGTGTTCTGGTGGGTGAGGCTGGATCTTGTCTTTCTGGTGGGCAGGTCCACGTCTGGTGGTGTGTTTTGGGGTGTCTGTGGACTTTTTATGATTTTCGGCAGCCTCTCTGCCAATGGGTGGGGTTGTGTTCCTGTCTTGCTAGTTGTTTGGCATAGGGTGTCCAACACTGTAGCTTGCTGGTGGTTGAGTGAAGCTGGGTGCTGGTGTTGAGATGGAGATCTCTGCGAGATTTTCGCCGTTTGATATTATGTGGAGCTGGGAGGTCACTTGTGGACCAGTGTCCTGAAGTTGGCTCTCCCACCTCAGAGGCACAGCACTGACTCCTGGCTGCAGCACCAAGAGCCTTTCATCCACACGGCTCAGAATAAAAGGGAGAAAAAGTAAAACAAAAGAAAGAAAATAGGAAGGAAGGAAAGAAAGAAAGAAAGAAGATAAAATAAAGTAAGATAAAATAAAGTTATTAAAATAAAAAAATAATTATTAAGAAAAAAAATTTTTTTAAAGAAAAAAAAAGGACAGACGGCTAGAACCCTAGCACAAATGGTGAAAGCAAAGCTATACGGACAAAATCTCACACAGAAGCATTCACATACACACTCACAAAAAGAGAAAAAGGGGAAAAAATAATATATCTTGCTCTCAAAGTCCACCTCCTCAATTTGGGATGATTCGTTGTCTATTCAGGTATTCCACAGATGCAGGGTACATCAAGTTGATTGTGGAGCTTTAATCCGCTGCTCCTGAGGCTGCTGGGAAAGATTTCCCTTTCTCTTCTTTGTTCGCACAGCTCCTGGGGCTCAGCTTTGGATTTGGCCCTGCCTCTGTGTGTAGGTCGCTACAGGGCGTCTGTTCTTCGCTCAGACAGGACGGGGTTAAAGGAGCAGCTGATTCGTGGGCTCTGGCTCACTCAGGCCGAGGGGAGGGAGGGCTATGGATGCGGGGCGAGCCCGCGGTGGCAGAGGCCGGCGGGACGTTGCACCAGCCTGAGGCGTGCCGTGCGTTCTCCCGGGGAAGTTGTCCCTGGATCCCGGGACCCTGGCAGTGGCGGGCTGCACAGGCTCCCGGGAGGGGCGGTGTGGATAGTGACCTGTGCTTGCACACAGGGTTCTTCGTGGCGGCGGCAGCAGCCTTAGCATCTCATGCCCGTCTCTGGGGTCCGTGCTGTGTTAGCCGCGGCTCGCGCCCATCTCTGGAGCTCCTTTAAGCAGCGCTCTTAATCCCCTCTCCTCGGGCACCAGGAAACAAAGAGGGAAGACAAAGTCTCTTGCCTCTTCGGCAGCTCCAGACTTTTCCTCGGACTCCCTCCCGGCTAGCCGTGGTGCACTAACCCCTTTCAGGCTGTGTTCGCGCCGCTAACCCCAGTCCTCTCCCTGCGCTCTGATCGAAGCCGAGTCTCAGCTCCCAGCCCCACCCGCTCCGGCGGGTGAGTGCCGGTCGGCACCGATCCTTTGTGCGGGAATCTCTCCGCTTTGCCCTCTGCACCCCTGCGGCTGTGCTCTCCTCCGCGGCTCCGAAGCTTCCCCCCTCTGCCACCCGCAGTCTTCGCCCACGAAGGGGCTTCCTAGTGTGTGGAAACTTTTCCTCCTTCACAGCTCCCTCCCACTGGTGCAGGTCCCGTCCCTATTCTTTTGTCTCTGTTTATTCTTTTTTTCTTTTGCCCTACCCAGGTATGTGGGGAGTTTCTTGCCTTTTGGGAAGTCTGAGGTCTTCTGCCAGCGTTCAGTAGGTGTTCTGTAGGAGTTGTTCCACGTGTAGATGTATTTCTGGTGTATCTATGGGGAGGAAGGTGATCTCCGCGTTTTACTCTTCTGCCATCCTCCTGGTTCCTCCATCCAGTGTATTTTGAAAGCTAAGTATTGTGCTGTGTATTAGGAATATAATAATAAAAAAATCAGAAAAGATCTCACCTATATCAGAGTGAGTCTTGTAAATAGCCAATTCTTTAACTGATGAAATTTTAGTGGTTTGGAACAACTCACACCCAAATATCTCTTCCTTTAACCTGTCATAATGTAGACAGATTACTTTTGCTTGTCCAGTTTCCTATAAAAATTTAAATAAACATTTAAATAGCCATTCATTCACTCATTTGTTCAAAGAATATTTATTATTGTGATCATTGGTGCCAGCAAATACTCTCTGTGCTGGGAACACAGGTGTGAAAGGAAGAGTCACAGCACAGGTGCAGGTACAACCAAATAAGCCCTATGATAGTGGTAATGGCAGAATGAAAATGAAGATTCAGGACAGGGCATCTAAAAAGAGATTGCAGAGGAAACATGGAAGAACTCTAACAATAGAGAGAAATATTACATTTTAAAGTAGACTTAATATATCTGGGAATTGATGAGATGAAGATATGGTGGAAGTGAAATATTACAGTCAGGAGGAAGGCATATATGGTGGCACTGAGGGAGTGTGGTCATTTGATACTAGGTAGGTGACTCCTTAAAGCTTTCAGCATATAGCATGGGGGTGCGGGTGAAGGTTGTTGGCAATTTACCAAGATCGAAAAGATGGAACATAGGTAAGATCTAGGGATGGGAGGGGTGCAGGAATGACAGGGGAAGGTAGAAATAGGGCACTAAGAAATTAAAACATCTATTATAGACTTTGCTGGGAGTCACCACATCACAATTTGCATTGTGTATTTGTTTACCCTAGAACTCCACAAAATCCTCTGTGGAATGATAAGGAATGGTTGAATCTCCTTTAAGGAATGTGCAGCTATATTAGCAATGAAAGCCAATAAATACAAATAGGAAAGGAAGCAAACCCACATCATGGAGGAAGATAATGAGATAATGCTGCTACAGCATCTCTTGGCAACTAACTGAACGAAATGCATGGAATGTCAGTGTTTTAAATGCCCTTCCAGTTTAACCAGCCCAGTTACCTGCTGCTGTTGACTTTTTCTCACTCACTGGCATCAGCAGGTACATGAGGAAGTGGAAATGAGGAGTGAAAAGGAAGAACTTTTCCAAGGATGATTGGTAAAATTAAGGAAGGCATTAATTTTGTTTTACCATTTTTAATCAATTTTGTAAGCAAGTGACTTCAATGCCCAGAAGGAAAAGTAAGTAAAGGTGTATCACTATCTAACAAATCATTCACATTACTCTTTGTTATCTTTCTTTTGGATATTTAACAGCTTGTAATGACTGATCTTGAAGGCATTTCCCATAAGCTATATATGCATTGTTGATGAAGTTCTATGACTGGAAACTTCCATCACTGCAATGACTGTTGGAAAGCACAGGTTCATTCAAACTAATAATGCATAGGAGTTTGTCACAGTTTTAATATATGTATTCTTCTTGCAGATGGTTGAAAAAGAAGGTTATCTTCAAAAAGCTAAAATTGCAGATGGAGGAAAGAAACTAAGGTAATAAAAGTTTTTTTAATTCACTTTTATATAACTATGCCAGTTCCCCATCTCCTCAATTGTGTCACTGCTATTGTTTGGAAAGGTAGGCCCTATGGTACATGACTAGAATATTCCTTTCTGCTATCACTAAGATCAACAGTATTTTTAATATAATTATAGTTTTCCAACAAAGCACTACATTTTATTTTGTTGCACAGAATATATAAATGAAGTGCTTCATGACCTTCTAAGACTTGAAATCTTAAAAAGTATGTGAAGAAATAAGATAATGGGTCTTGATTTCTGGGATTAATAGATTAGGGGATGAAAGGACTCATTTTGCAGTATATAAAAATCTCCCTACAGTACATTGGGATCATAATTTTTTGAAGGATGGAGGATTTGAAATACGTTTGTTGCTCAAATAAAAATCATTTGAGAAAAAAATAAAAGGAAAATAATCTGTCAGATAAAAAGTTGGAAGTTGCTGCACTTGGAGATGAGGTCAACACAGAGTAGGTGAGAGAAATTAGAAAATGTAATAAGGATTCCCTAGGCAACAACAAG
This sequence comes from Monodon monoceros, assembly GCF_005190385.1. Lineage (NCBI taxonomy): Eukaryota > Metazoa > Chordata > Mammalia > Artiodactyla > Monodontidae > Monodon > Monodon monoceros. Next base: position 7,001 of record NW_021703051.1, read on the forward strand.
AAAAAACTTGGAGAAAAAAATAAGGTTGATAGGAGGGTAGACAAACACACTACATGTTTTTTATGTATGGGATATTTAGAAATAATCATCTCCATTTTAGAATTTTCCCTATTTCTCATGTAGGTCTTATAATATACTTAGCTTTGTGCTAGGTTATATGCAAGCTGCAAAGGTATGTAGAAAGTGCTTACAATGGGAGAAAAGGCATTTATTCATGACTATATTATTAACAGTTAAAATCATACAGGATAAATTCACTAATTAGCTATACAATGGGACACTTATTAATTGTATAATACAATTCATTACTAGAATGGAACTCTGGCCAACACTAGAGAATGAAGTATGCTATTGTTTGTTTGCTATAGTGGAGTAAGTATATATTTATTTAAAAGAAGTAAAATTGGGGAAAACTATCATCCATAATTCCACTACTTAAAATAACTATTTCAATTTTAAAGAACAAACTCTATTTTCTGCCCATATTATGTTTTATTCTCGGATAGCAAACAGGGCCTTGAACCCTCTCCTAGACTGTTCCTCTGCAGTAACCCTGCAGCCACCCTCCTTTGAAGGGTCCAGGAGGGAGATGCACAGGAGACAAGATCAAATGCAATGCTGCTTTCAAAGACTCATCTAGTCCTGGCCCCAGTGGAGAACCTGACTTAATGTGTTGGGTTCTGAAAGGACCCAGGAGGGATTCTTTGAGTAACCCAATCTAGTGCCAACTTTCCCCTAGACTTTTCTCCCGGTTATATCAGCTCGTGAAAGGTGCAATGATAAATCTTCCCAAGATAAGTCAAAACCCTTTCTTACCTTACCAGCGATGTGGACAAAAAATCCATAGAGGGACAGAAAAGGACTTGTCTAAGTTATCACTTCACCTTTCACTGGGGCTTGGCAGGAAAGAGGAGTGATAGCTTTGGTCAGTCTTAGCCTCCAGACTCATGCAAGCAAGAGGAGGAGATGCTAAAAGGAACTCCAAGGAAACAAGATGATGCGCCACCACAGTGATCTTGTACAATGTCCTTGCCCATAAGCTATCCATAAACCATCCCTATAAAATGTTTTCCTAGAAAGTGGTGTCAAGAAAAAGTAGAGGAGCACAACCAGGCCTTTTCCCTAACAGACTCACATCAATACATTTTTAGGTAATTTCAACCAGTGTGTATACCATTTTGTATTTGTTGTTACTTTAATCAGCTTACAAACCATTTCTGTGTTCTAGTTTAAATTCATATAAACATTATTTTATACTATGTTTTATTGTTATTTCAATCAGCTTGCATGCAATTATGCATTCCTTCAGCTTTTTCATTTAAAGTTATATAAATTTTAGTTTTCCTTTTTTGTTTTTGTTTTTGTCTTTGCTTTTAACCTCAAGTGTACAAATTGAGTTGATTTTCCTCTTCAGTGTGTGGCCTTGTATTATCATCATTCTGGACAAGACCCCTAGTTGGTTTTATTTTATTCTTCATCTCCATTCCTCACTTCAGTCCTCTGTAGAATGTATGTTCATCAAATCCTCTCTCCATACATTTATTTGGCTATATGTATGGCATTCTAGGAAACAGTGTGTAAGTGAATGTGTTCTAAATTGCATAAGCCTTTGGTTATAAGCCTCATTCTGGCCCGTACTACTTTCATTCAATGTTAGTCAATCTTAGGATATCTATCTATATCTATATATTTAAAACAAGTTAATTTCTTCCAATTGCTACCCATTTTGCCGTTGTGAACACACATCAAATTTTACTTACTCAGTCTTCCAGGAGTGGATACCTAAATTGTCCCTAACTCCTTCCATCCCAAACAACATTGCAACAAACCACACCGATATGTCTCCTTACAGACCTGTGAGAAATTCTCTCTAGGGCATACCCCCAGGAGTAAAGGATTGCTTGGTGGTAAGGTACACACGGTTATAAATGATTTGGGTACTACATGCCAAACTTTCTCCAGAATGAATGCATCGGCTCACACTCTCTCCACAATGCAGAAGGGATCGCCTCGCTCCATGATCTCATCAGCATGCAGCATTATCAAACTTTCAGTTTTGCAAGTTGGTGGCTATAGGACATTACTTTAGTGTTGCATTTATTTTTATTCTTCTGACTGGTGTTTCATTTAAGCATCATGTCACCTATTTAGAGTCAGTCAGGCTCTGCATTCCAAGAATCACCTGTGCATAAACTATCTTCTACTGAGTTTCTCCCTTTTTTTTTTTTTTGAGAGAACTCCTGATATACACCAGGTAGTAATACATTGTCAACTTTAGGCTTTGCAGATATCTCCTCCAAGTCTCTCACTATCTATTTACCTTGCTGATGAAAGTCCTTAGTGACCAGATATCTTTAAATTTGATCCATATTGTTCCATAATTTCATTCTTTATTGTTTGTGAGATTTGCTTTCTTTTTTGAATTTTTAAAAAAATTTTAATTGAAGTATGGTTGATTTATGATATCATGCAAGTTTCAGGTTTACAGCACAACGATTCAGTTCTATATATATATATATTCTTGTTCAGATTCTTTTTCCTTATAGGTTATTACATAATATTGAGTATAGTTTCCTGTGCTATACAGTAGGTTCTTGTTGGTTATCTATTTTATACACAGTAGTGTATAAAATCCCAGCCTCATAATTCATCCCTCCCATCCGTCTCCCTTTCCCCTTTGGTAACCATAAGTTTGTTTTCTGTATCTGTGAGTCTCTTTCTGTTTTGGAAATAAGCTCATTTGTGTCTTTTTTTTTCTTTTCTTTTCTTTTCTTTTTTTAGATTCCACATATAAGCGATATCACATGATATTTGTCTTTCTCTGTCTGGCTTACTTCACTTAGTATGACAATCTCTCAGTCCACCCATTTGCAACAGCAGCAAATGGCATTATTTCATTCATTTTTATGGCTGAGTAATATTCCACTGTGTGTGTGTGTGTGTGTGTGTGTGTGTGTGTGTATATATGTATGTATGTATATATGTATATGTGTAAGGGTGTGTGTGTGTATAGATATACATATATATATGTATATATATACGCCACATGTTCTTTATACATTCATCTGTTGATGGACATTTAGGTTGCTTTCTTGTCTTGGCTTTTGTAAATAGTGCTGCAGTGAACATTGGGGTGCATGTATCTTTTCAAATTATGGTTTTCTCTGGATATATGCCCAGGGGTGAGATTTCAGGATCATATGGTAGCTCTATTTTTAGTTATTTTAAGGATTGATTTAGTTTTTATTATAAACACATTACAGATTGAAAATTGTATATATAGTCAGCGTGTTTAATAACATATAATACACCACAATGTTGATGGGACTGTAATACACCAAGCCATTTCTACGTTCCTCTTTTATTAGATTTTTAAGTTGATTCCAGTTTTATACTAAAATAGTTATAAATGCAGTAAACCTACTATTGCTTGTCAATTTTTCTTTTATATCTTCTTAAGAGAATTTCTAAGCCTAGATGACTTAATTAAATCACAAGACCATTTTTTAAATGACTGTTATGTATTGACATACTGCTTGCCCAAGGAGTCTGTATGTTTTTTGTAACTAATAACAAAATGGTCAGTTTAATCATAACTTTGAAAAATTGTGTAGTTTTTATATCATTGGTAATTTAGTAACTATTAAATAGTATACCATAGTTGCTATAATTTGTATTTCTTATGTAAAATTTCTTTCCATAGCCTTTTCCCCATTTATCAGGGAACTTTATATCTTTTTATAAATTATAATGAGTTACTGCAATAGTAACAGATGCTTATGCTGTCAAGTACTTGGATAATTGCTTTACCAGTAATTCTGAAATAATACTCTAAAATAGGCTATATTACTGCTTTCAATCTTACAAGTGGAGAAACTTGGTCACTTGTATCAACCTCTCCTTCTCTCAATCTTATTGCATGTATAGTTGGTATCAGATTTTTAGTCCTGTCCTCTGTTTAAAGTAGGTTGGATTTTTCCCTCTTGCTAGAAGATGTTTGAGGCCAGGAAGCAAAAATTGTTTGTTTATTTCATACCATCAACAGTACAAAGGGCTTCAATTGTCACTTAATACTATTTTATTAATCCCAAAGTTTTCTACCCATGAATACATGACAGGTCATCCACATTATATCTTGTGTTCTTATTTTTCTTTCTTTCCCTCCTCCTGTTCCTTTTTCTTTAGCTTCCTTTCCTCTTTCATATATTTTTTCTTTCTAAGACAAGTTTGACCTATCTCTGAATACAACAAGAGTAGGTGGAAGGAAGGAGAACTCCTTGGCTATACCTTACATTTGTAAAGGGCCATAAATTTAACTTTATTTTGAAATGAAGTTCTAGAAATCTCCCCAGACAGACAGACGGGGTTGAAAGCCGAAGACATTCAGCATTCAACTTTAGTTTTTCTTTGTGAACATTGAAAGTATGCTTTTTCTGATAAAGTTTAGAAATTCCTGCATTTTGGTACATCTATCCCCAAAAGTTAAGTAGCCCAGGTTTCTCTGAAGCTCTCGGAGACCTTAGCAAAGAGTTGTTTTCAATTCTTTAATTGAAAACAACTTTAATTTATAAAAGCCCCCGACAGCATGTAAGCTATTTCCGTACCCTTATCTCTCCCTCTATACCTTTCAAGCCTGCCCCTTCGTCATCTCATTTGTGGCTCTGTACATCTTGTCATGGCTTTTCACTCTGCTCTGCTTTTCAGAGGGACCTGGGAAGAAGTAATTGAGGGTGAAAATATGGACAGAGAGGTATTTGGGAAGAAATCAAGTAAAGGTAGTGCAGCGTTATGTCTACTAGTGTGTATTTTCATCCTAGAGCCCATGGCTGTTAGACCTTAGTTTTTATTTGTTTTTTCTTCTTTTTAAACAATTGTTTCTCAGAATAGACTCTGTAGAACATGATACCAAAGTACCCTCCTAATGTAAACTTTTCTTTTTAGCATTTTCTGCTCAAGATCCCAATAACTTCTTCCAGGCTTCATCTGTCTTTCTCTTTTTTTAATGTTCCATAATGAGGACTGGAGGGAAGGTTTGGAGAGTATGGAATACTGAAGTTAATTTGTAAAAGGTTGCTTGAGTTTCATGATTTCCAACACATGCTCTGTTATAATTTCCAACTTCTAGCAACCCTTTGAATATATAAAGCTTTTACATTTCTTGCAATAGTGGCAGAGATGTATATATTTATACATCAGTGTCTCTTTGACCCTTTTTTTTAAAGCAGAGGCAAATTACAAGAAGCTTAAGAGAGAAGCAATAAGTTCTTCACCTACCAGTTTGAGAACTAGTCAAAACACTTAAGCAGTGTCCAAGTGATTTTTCAGTAAATCAGTCAAGGACACTAGAGTAAATCACATTTACCCCCACCAGAGGTACAGAATCAAGTCAAATCCAGTGTGCCCAAGTCAGATAACAGAGGCAGGTGGCCCAGAGTGAGTCTGAAATTTACAAAGTAACCTCACATATATTTTCCTCTGACTTTTTCGTTTGCCGCCGTGTCATTACCAAAGGAGGCATAGGAGAGGTGAGTGTAAGATATAAAGCTTTGATGTTAGAGCAGATGAATATGTTAAACCTGAGTTCAAGCTAACAGATTCTTATGACGATAACGAATATCTTAAGGGCCATTTTCCATCAAGCGTTCTTCAGATAAGCTGTTACCAAGCTGCTGTTATTATGTGCTGCCATCCGGTGTCCGTTTTGTAGAATGCAGAGTTTTTGGTCAAGCTGATGCCTGTGTTGAGTTTTCTTTGGTTTTGGGGTTGTTTTGTTTTGTTTTGTTTTTACTTTCTACCTTTACAATTCAGGATTTGTTTTAGGGAAGCTCTCTGAAGTGTCTCACTTGGAGAAGTTGTCCCACCAATTGCATTAATTGTAACTAATTGTCCTTATTAGAATTTAGTTCTTCCTCCTTCCTAATTACATTAAGGATCTTCTTCCCCCTTAGATGTGATGTCTTGTGACAAAAAAAATTAAAATAAATAGCCTGCATTTATTGTCCCAGGATCTATTTCCTGTACTGAATCACTAGTGTCAATATCAATCCCTTACCTAATTGTTACTTGTAAATTCATGCGGAGACTCTCTCACCTATTCCTGGGACCTCTGACTTACTGAAGTTGGACATTTCCTGACCTATGTATCTTGTTTAACGCTCAAGTCTATCCAACAGCTTGGTTTTTATCTCTCTGTGTGGAAAAATAAAAAAGAACTCCCTCAAAGTTAAGATGATGAAGTGTTGATGCATTAATTGGCTCCCATCAATGGATGAAGTTACTTGCTGGCCTTCTTGGGAAGGTAGAGATGAAAGGGCTTCCAGGTCAGCATTGCAGAACAGCCCAGGTCAGGCTAAGAAGTGCCCTTGTTCCAAGGAGAAAGATGTTCAAGTAACTCTTTGACAGCAGTTGGGTGTCTTCCTCTCTCAGAGTCTATCATGAGGCTCTGCATAGACGTGCCCAATATGACTAAGGGAGAATTGCATGCCACCTGCTCTAGAGACAACTGATACAGCAGAATGAGCATGGCCTTCTAAGTCCAGAAGACTTGGTCTGAATCCCATATTTATGACTTTGATGCCCTTGGGTAGGATGCACCCTCACTAAGCCTCAATTTTTTTATCTGAATGTGGAGGATTTGTTTCTGTGTTTACTGCCTGTCTCCCCTGACATAAATGCCTTGAGGTCTCTGCTATTTGCCTTTATATATTCAGTCCTTGGAATTGTATCTGTCCTGTGGTAGATGCTCAGTAGATACTTGTGACTGTCTTGGGGATTAAATTACTTGACACAAAATACCAGGTGCCATACCTAGCACAGAGTGAGAACCAATGCATGCACCACAGCTTATCTTATTGAAACACATCTGAGACGTCAGGAAGCCCTCTAGAGAAAGCTCAGGTATTGCCACTAGAATTATAAATTAGAAAAAGATATACTAAACCAGGAATGTTAGATACTTTTAAAACAGTGCTATGAAAGACTTACCAAAACACTTGGGAACTAAGGAATAAATAAGGGAAATGCAAGAAGTAGGTGCTTTTGTAGTCCTTGTTAGTAAATAACAACAAACAGGGCAGGAGTAATCTAGATGTGTGACCCTCCTGAAATTTGAGAACCCATATATTCTTTTACTCAAAAAGCTTTGATAAGCACTCACTAAATGTCAGATATTGTGCCCAGGAGTGGAAAAGCTCTAGGAAGTCATGGTGTTCCCCTCTTTGGGGGTACTAGGAAAGTAGAGGGATTTTCTTTCCATTCTGAAAATCGCTTCATCCTCAAAAGGTCTATGTTTAAAGTCCTGCCTAAGCCCTCTAAACTTGAAGGAGTTACTCGCTCTCTGAGTTGAATCTCAATACACCGAAAAACTGTCACCTATAAGGATTTGGTTGCATGCAGAAAGCATTAAAGGTACAAGTCAAGGCAAAACCTTGCCAGTTGACCCTATTCATACTCCCTCCAGAGCTGACAGTGCCATCAAAAGGCTTGCTGTGTTAGAGTAACTGGTGAGAAAGCTTTTCTGCTGATATCCTGAGAATTACAGGCAGCACAATGGGCCAAACACATCAAATGGGGAATGGACTTGAAAGATATTGTGAAGAAAATAGCCAAGTCTCTAGACTACTTCATTCAGAGAGGAAGGTTCTGACCTAAGTCATAGGTTAAAAGGTATTCCCATTAGGTGAATTCTTAGCCGCTCCTAGACTAGAGGCTTTTGAAACACTTTCTGGTTTTAGACTCCCTACTGAGTGCAGGTGAGTCTACTCATCACAAACCAGAATAATCCCCTAGCAGGAAAGAGAAAGAGGTGGTGTCATAGCTAGAAGCACATCCCTGCTTCCGGCTTCTTATGAGGAGTTGAAAGACTCATCATGTGACTCCTTGAAATCAGTTCAATTCCCAAGAGAAAAATAGAGCTTGAGAGTGGTGGGCCTTTGACCAATCCTTCTAATTAACGTTAGGTAAAACAGTTAATTTGGCAGTCCAGATGGCTTATACCTTGTCACAGGCTCTGCACTCTAGCTTTTATAATTTGAGACTTAGGACCCAAACTATGGTGAAATCTGACATTGACAATCTCCTTAACCAAGAAAATAGTATATTGCTGGTTTGGTTCCAGAACACCTCAATAAAGAGAATAAGGCAACAAAGAGAGTCACATGATTTTTTTTGGTTTCCCCTTGCATATAAATTTATGTTTACACTCTACCGTAGTCTATTAAATGTGCAATAACATTTTGTCTAACAAAACAATGTACATACCTTAATTCAAAAATACTGTATTGCTAAAACATGCTAACCATCATCTGAGCCTTCAGTGAGCCATAATCTTTTTGCTGGTGGAGTGTCTTGCCTTGATGTTGATGACTGCCGACTGCTCAGGGTGGTGAATACTACAGGTTGGGGTGGCTGGGCAGTTTCTGAAAATAAGAAAATAATAAAGTTTACCACATCAATTGACTCTTTCTTTCACAAACGATTTCTCTGTAGCATGCAGTGCTGTTTGAAAGCATTTTACTCACAGTAGAACTTCTTTCAAATTGGAGTCAGTCCTCTCAAACCCTGCCCCTGTTCTATCAACTAAATTTATGTAATATTCGAAATCCTTTGGTATCATTTCAACAGTCTTCACAGCAACTTCACCAGGAATAGATTCCATCAGAAGAAACGACTTTCTTTGCTCATCCATAAGAAGCAATTCTTCATTCTTTAAAGTTTTATCATGAGATTGTGGCAATTTAGTCACATCCTCAGGCTCCACTTCTAATTCTAGCTCTCTTGCTATCTCCATCACTTCTGCAGTCACTTCCTCCACTGATGCATTGAACCCCTCAAAGTCATTCATGAGGGTTGGAATCAACTAATTCAGACTCCTGTTAATGTTGATATTTTGACCTCTTCCCATGAATCAGGAATGTTCTTAATGGCATCAAAAATATTGAATACTTTCCAGAAGGTTTTCAATTTACTTTTCCCATACCCATCAGAGGAATCATGACCTATAGCAGCTATAATGTATTTCTTACATGATAGAACTCCTTGATCCATGGGCTGCAGAATGGATGTTACGTTAGTAGGCATAAAAACAACATTAATTTCATTGTATATCTTCATCAGAGCTCTTGAGTAACCAGGTAATTTGTCAACAAACACTAATATTTTGAAAGGAATCTTTTTTTCTGAGCAGCAAGTCTCAAAAGTGGACTTAAAGTATTCAATAAACCATGTTGCCAAGAGATGTGCTTTCACCCAGGCTTTGTCATCCCATTTATAGAGCACAGGCAGAGTAGATTTAGCGTAATTCTTAAGGATCCTAGGACTTTCAGAATGGTAAAGGAGCTTTGGCTTCAACTTAAAGTCACCAGCTGCATTAACCCCTAACAAGACAGTCTGTCTGTGCTTTGAGGCTTTTGAAGTTGGGCATTGACTTCTCTTCTCTAGCTATGAAAGTCCTAGATGGCATCTTCTTCCAATAGAAGACTATTTTGTCTACATGGAAAATCTCTTGTTTAGCTGTAGTCACCTTCATTAATTATCTTAGCTAGAGCTTCTGGACAACTTGCTGCAGCTTCTACATCAGGATTTGCTGCTTCACCTTGTACTTTGATGTTACTGAGACAGCTTCTTTCCTTAAACCTCATGAACCAACCTCTGCTTGCTTCAGACTTTTCCTCTGCAGCTTCCTCATCTCTCTCAGCCTTCACAGAATTGAAGAGCGTTAAAATCTTGCTCTGGATTAGGCTTTGGCTTAAGGGAATGTTGCGTCTGGTTTGATTTCTATCCAAACCACTAAAACTTTCTCCATATCAGCATTAAGACTGTTTTGCTTTTCTATCATTCATGTGTTCACTGGAGTAGCACTTTTATTTTTATTTTTTTTATTTATTTATTTTTTTTAACATCTTTATTGGGGTATAATTGCTTTACAATGGTGTGTTAGTTTCTGCTTTATAACAAAGTGAATCAGTTATACATATACATATGTTCCCATATGTCTTCCCTCTTGCGTCTCCCTCCCTCCCACTTTCCCTATCCCACCCCTCCAGGCTGTCACAAAGCACCGACCTAATATCCCTGTGCCATGCGGCTGCTTCCCACTAGCTATCTACCTTACTACGTTTGTTAGTGTGTGTATGTCCATGACTCTCTCTCGCCCTGTCAAAGCTCACCCTTCCCCCTCCCCATATCCTCAAGTCCGTTCTCCACTAGGTCTGCGTCTTTATTCCTGTCTTGCCCCTAGGTTCTTCATGACATTTTTTTTTTTCTTAAATTCCATATATATGTGTTAGCATACGGTATTTGTCTTTTTCTTTCTGACTTACTTCACTCTGTATGACAGACTCTAGGTCTATCCATCTCATTACAAATAGCTCAATTTCGTTTCTTTTTAAGGCTGAGTAATATTTCATTGTATATATGTGCCACATCTTCTTTATCCATTCATCCGATGATGGACACTTAGGTTGTTTCCATCTCCGGGCTATTGTAAATAGAGCTGCAGTGAACATTTTGGTACATGACTCTTTTTGAATTTTGGTTTTCTCAGGGTATATGCCCAGTAGTGGGATTGCTGGGGCATATGGTAGTTCTGTTTGTAGTTTTTTAAGGAACCTCCATACTATTCTCCATAGTGGCTGAACCAATTCACATTCCCACCAGCAGTGCAAGAGTGTTCCCTTTTCTCCACACCCTCTCCAGCATTTATTGTTTCTAGATTTTTTGTTGATGGCCATTCTGACTGGTGTGAGATGATATCTCATTGTAGTTTTGATTTGC
>NW_021703052.1:0-3308 GCF_005190385.1 Monodon monoceros
GGTCACCCTCTCTCCCTATAAAAATGTCTTCACTCATTTAAAGTCCATTTTAACTACTTCCTATTGTCAGTTGCTTACCCTGATTATCCTTTAGAATTACATGTCTATACGATAAGTTACTTGTTCAGATGTTTAACATAAGTTCTTTGTTGCTTTATCAGGTAGCTAACTTGTGTCTATGTCATCCACTAGATTATGAGGGCTGGCTTCCATGGACATGAGTCGCACAGTACCCCGTGTTTAGAAGGACCTCACACTTAGTTGAATGTTATGTTATCACCATCTTGAAAATCTCAAGAATTTTCCAACAAGTGGTCCTGCATTTTCATTTTGCACTGAGTTCTGCAAATATTGTAAGTGGTGCTGTCCATACAGAGAAGGGCTATTTCAGATTCATCTTTATCTGTACCAGCACTATGCCTTTCTCCTAGTTGCTGCCTATTTTAAAATGCTTGTTGGAAAAACCATGGAAATGAGTAGTCAAGTAACTTGCTTAATTAAAACATGTCAAAGCAGAAAATAGGCTTTGAACCCATCCGAAAAGGCTGGCTATCAAGGGAAATAAGATATCCCAAGGTCTAGTCTCTATGACATTAAGTTCCAAGGATTTTCCAAAAACCACATTTACTACTTATTAGGGAGCAACATATTTCTACCAGAAGCAAATAACAGGCTTCAAGATGAAGCTACCTCTGGGACTGCCCAGTGAAGCTCTGAGGCATGGGATTGGAGTCACTTGTAAAGATGGGAGGCAATGAATTTCCTTCCAAAAGCTCACATGATGTGAGAGATTCTTGGCAACTAGCCCACACATTTGGTTTCCTAAGGAATCATCTTTTGATTGTTTCTAGACCAAGTTGCTTCAGGGAGATGGAATAGAATTATTCCTAGAAAGGATTGCCTCTGAGTGAGAATGAGTATGAAGTATAGGAAGCAGGAGGTAGAAATCTGTAAAAAGAACAACCGTTTTATTTCTAAACAGCATAAACATTCCTCTCAGTCATGTCTAAATTACTATCCCCAAGATGAACACAAGGATTTCCCTTTACTTTTCAGAGTGTTTGAAATTTAATGTTCTTGCTTTCAAGAAAAGGGAATTATTTTTTAAAAGCAATTGCTAATAATTCCAGGTGGTTCTTTAAGAGACTATAAAGATGGTGATTTTTTTCAAAAAAGGGAAAAAAACTAGACTGTTTGGAGGGATACAGAGATTTTGTGTTGCGGTCTGGGGGAAGGAGGCACCATTCAGGAGAGCAAATGGGATCCTGTGATACAGTGGTGGGAAGCAACCATAGACAATGTAAATGAATGAACGTGACTATTTTCTAATAAAGCTTTATTTACAAAAACTGATGGCAGCCTGGATTTGGCCCTTGGGATGTAATTTGCTGACTCCTGCTCTAGAACAAGTGACAATGATACACTGGGAGAAGTTGTACAGAAGTGCTTCTTTTAATACTGTTCATAAGAACAAGGATCTCAAATGGCCACATCACCAGTAGAATGGTTACATATGTTGTTTCATATTCAATCGGTGGAATGCTAGATAGCAGTGAAAGGAAGTGATCTCCAGCCACATACATCAACGTGAACTAATTCTAGACACAGTGTGGAACAAGTGCAATAAGGCGCACATAACATTATTCTACAGTTCAGAGCAGGTAAGCCGACTATAAGTGTATTTAGGGATACATATAGGGGTGAGGAAAGGAAGGGAATGATTAAGAGAGGCTTGGAGTTACCATCACGGAGGAAGGGAATATGAGAATGGGTCAAATTCCAGGATCTTCAAGAGTACTGGTCAGATGTATACACTGATGTGTATAAAACTGATGACTAATAAGAACCTGCTGTATAAAAAAATAAATAAAAATTTTTAAAAAGAAGGTGGACTTTCTTCTAGTCTTAGGTAGAGTCAAACCTTTTCAAATCTCATGTTTCAGACTCTTCTGATAGAGGATGATAAACTGTCTTTTACACACAGGTAGTTCAAGTGCAGTCACATAGTACAGAATAGTTAATACATAAAGTCTGAATTCAGAATCAGAGACTGAAGTGTGATCATTCCTTCATTACTCAATCTATCTCCTAAATCAGTGATTTAAACCCTTATATACAGGCTTCCATGATGGCACAGTGGTTAAAAATCCGCCTGCGGATGCAGGGGACACGGGTTCGAGCCCTGGTCTGCGAAGATCCCACATGTCGCGGAGCAACTAAGTCCATGCGCCACAACTACTGGGCTTGCGCTCTACAGCCCGCGAGCCACGACTATTGACTGCCCCCCCCCCAAAAAAAGAAAGAAAGAGTACTGGTCAGTTCCATTTCTTAAGCTGGTAGGTTGAACAAAAATTTATTTATTTCCTTTAAGAAGCAGGGTTCTTCCTCCTCCCCTTCCACATCCTGGGCTACGGCGGGCGAAGGGCTGAGCGCTGCTGTATTTTGTCCCACGAGGCGACCCCTTCTCCCGCGGAGGTTGCACGCGGCGGCGGCGGCCGCCATAGCCGTGGTGGCGACGGGGGCAGTGGAGCGCTGACAGCAGACCTGGTCGCCCACCTGCCCCACCCTGTCGCCGGGAGCGGGGAAGAAGCACACACCTTTAAAAACGCATTTTTGGGTAAATATATAGTTTAAGATAAAGTAGGGCTAAGTACACCCATCCCTTGGCCGTTGGGGTATTGGTTTCAGGACCCTTCACAGGTACCAAAATCCGAGGATGCTCAAGTCCCTTATATGCAGTGACACAGTACAGAAGGCGCTCTTTATCTGCTGGTTCTGCAACCGCGGATACGGGGTGCTGACTGTAACTTTTTGAAGGCTTTTTAACTAGGAAGTGGCAGAACTGGGATTTGAACTTTGGTCTCTTTTGCTCCAAAGCTCAAAATCGTTCCACTCACTCCTCATGTTCCTGGGTTTAAGCCAGTATTATTTTATTGTAGTCCTTGGACTTAATCACGTCTTTATATCTACTGAGATACTACAAAACAGATTTGTACAGTCTCCATTTCTACCCGAATCAGTGAAGCCTGTCAAGTTAATTGGTTGTGACACTCAGCTTCCAGAATGTGTAATTATCAGCTATATTGAGTGGGAAGCTCAGATGACAGTTAATAGTACATGTAGACGGAAATCTGCGTGTTGCAGTAACTGAAGAACGAGCCAAGAATGTAACATTAATCAAAACGTCCATATAGTGTACCAGAAAGTTTCTATGTGGAAATGCAAGCCAGAGCATTTCTATATCTATAAACATTCCTAATTATAATTCACAATTAATCTCTGTGCATCTTGTTCTCCTTTGAACCGCA
>NW_021703053.1:0-1681 GCF_005190385.1 Monodon monoceros
AACGACCTTCCCCAGGACTTTTCTGGAGTTTAGGTGTACTCTATTGCACCTCTGCATTTTTGCTTATGAAGTTCCACTAACCACCGGTTTCTAAGATGCTGTTACAAGAAACAGCCACCAGGGTCAGAATTATTTTTTAGCACTGTCAGGTTATCTGTGAATCCTGATCTTCGGAAAACCGTGTTACAGAATTGAAATTAGAGTGGAATGTGCCATCACAAACACCCAAAGGAGTGTGTCTCGTTACTTTCTCCCTCTGACACACCAATATTTGACAGATCCACATCCCGGTAAGTCCCCCGAGATGAGAGTGTTGAGGTATGTAACTGGGACGATTCTGAGGACGAAGGCTAGAGGTGAGAACCCCAGCACCAAAACACCTTGACAGAGGGTGTTTTCACAGCGGTCTTTCAGCCACAGGGTCCGTCGTTCTTGGAGTTCATTGTGCTTGGCTACCTGCAGGAAGGCACTGCTACATATGGATATAGTGCTGCCGTCCAAGGTGACCGATGCGTTACAGCTTCATTTGGGACTGCTTTGCTGGGAAATCCTCCCCAGGTTCCTCAGTCGAACCACAGTCCAGCGTTGGGACCCAAGCCTACTCACCATACAAGGGTGTGACTCCAGAAATATTTAAAGAGTCCTGAGGTGAATAGGGGTGCTTTCTTTTATCTTATTATTAATTGAATATTTATTTTATAGTGAAACATAATTAATTAGTTTTTTGTGTTTTGGTAGTGCTCCGGATGCTTAACTCTGTTCTACATGAACATATATCTATTCTCTTACGGATTGTGGTCCCATGAAGTTTATTCCACAGTGTTGGGAACACTTGTTTGAGTTCAATGTAGGTCCTGGCTGTTATCAGTTTGATATATATTAGTGCGCATGTGTTAAACCCAGCCTCCTAGATTATACCTCTCCCAACCTTCTCCATGTGGTACAAATTTGTTTCTACATCTGTGACTCGGTCTGGGTTTCTAAAGTACAGTTTACTTGTATGAAGTTTTAAACCCAAAGATAACAGATACCCTATGAAATGACTTTTCCTGTGTAACGTAGTATACTGAGTGTGACTCATCCAGTTCCTTGCACGTTCTTATATTTGCATTTTCATTCTTTTATATGGTTGTATAATAGTCCTCTGTATATATTTACCACATCTATTTTCAATCATCTCTTGATGGGCCTTCTTGTTGGTGCCATATCTTGGTTATCATAAATAGGTCTGCAAGGAATGTAGGAGTGCTGGTGTGATTTGCAACGATGATGTCCTAATTGTAGTTGTCCCAGAAGGCCATTGGGTTGCCACAGGGTAGTTCTTGGTGTATTCACTTAGGGAACTTGCATACAGTTTTCCATAATGCCAGTTTCCAATATGCAGTTCTATGAACGGCTTAACGGGATTCTCATTTCTCCAAGCCCCCTCCCACATGTATTGTATGTAGACATTTTGAACTCAGGCGTTCTGACTCTTGTGAGGTGATATCTTGCTTCAGGTCACATTTCCCTTTTGTAAATAGTTAGTGATGTACATCACTATTCCCGGTGAGTGAGTTACTTTATGAAAACACTGGGAATAAAATGTACCTGTTGAAATTAGCAGGTTAATAGAGGGCCTTGATCTGAATCCATTTTAAGTGACCTTCCACAGGACATAACTGGAGTTTATGTGTCCTTT
>NW_021703054.1:0-1019 GCF_005190385.1 Monodon monoceros
CTATCAAACTCTTAGAGGAAAACATAGGCAGAACACTCTATGACATACATCACAGCAAGATGCTTTCTGACCCACCTCCTAGAGAAATGGAGATAAAAACAAAAATAAACAAATGGGACCTAATGAAACTTCAAAGCTTTTGCACAGCAAAGGAAACCATAAACAAGACCAAAAGACAACCCTCAGAATGGGAGAAAATAGTTGCAAATGAAGCAACTGACAAAGGATTAATCTTCAAAATTTATAAGCAGCTCAATAACAAAAAAACAAACAACCCAATCCAAAAATGGGCAGAAGACCTAAATAGACATTTCTCCAAAGAAGATATAGAGACTGCCAACAAACACATGAAAGAATGCTCAACATCATTAATCATTAGGGAGATGCAAACCAAAACTACAATGAGATATCATCTCACACCAGTCAGAATGGCCATCATTAAAAAATCTAGAAACAATAAATGCTGGAGAGGGTGTGGTGAAAAGGGAACACTCTTGCACTGCTGGTGGGAATGTGAATTGGTACAGCCATTATGGAGAACAGTATGGAGGTTCCTTAAAAAACTACAAATAGAACTACCATATGACCCAGCAATCCCACTACTGGGCATATACCCTGAGCAAACCAAAATTCAAAAAGAGTCATGTACCAAAATGTTCATTGCAGCTCTGTTTACAATAGCCCGGAGATGGAAACAACCTAAGTGCCCACCATCAGATGAATGGATAAAGAAGATGTGGCACATATATACAATGGAATATTACTCAGCCGTAAAAAGAAATGAAATTGAGCTATTTGTAATGAGGTGGATAGACCTAGAGTCTGTCATACAGAGTGAAGTAAGTCAGAAAGAGAAAGACAAATACCGTATGCTAACACATATATGTGGAATTTAAGAAAAAAAAATGTCATGAAGGACCTAGGGGTAAGACAGGAATAAAGACACAGACCTACTGGAGAATGGACTTGAGTATATGGGGAGGGGGAAGGGTGAGCTGTGACAAAGCGAGAGAGAGGCA
>NW_021703055.1:0-1128 GCF_005190385.1 Monodon monoceros
AGCTATGCTGTAGCCTGGGTCCGACAGCCTCCAGGAAAGGGGCTGGAGTGGGTTGGTAACATGTGGAATGATGGAGACACATATTATAACCCAACTCTTAAGTCCCGGCTCAGCATCACCAGGGACACCTCCAAGAGCCAAGTCTACTTATCGCTGAGCAGCCAGAGAACTGAGGACACAGCCGTGTATTACTGTGCAAGAGACACAGGGAGGGGAAGTCAGTGTGAGCCCAGACACAAACCTCCCTGCACGGGGGCCCGTTACCACCAGGGGGCGCACAGGACCCACCAAGTACAGGGCTGAGGCCTGTGGCAGGTGCAGATAGGGGCTGGGAGGGAATTCTTGTTAGAACCTGTGCTTTCCTCTTCCTGCCCAGGACCTCTACCAGAGACCCTGTTCTGTATCCTAATGTTTCGTTGCTGTGGATTATGAAGTGTCTAGAAAATTTTGTGTGCGTGTACATATTTGCTTAATTTTTATTTTCATTATAGTTGTATATATATATATTCATATGCACAGACACATATAATACTCAAGAATTAAGGTTGTTTGTCATTTCTTTATTTACCTTTTTCTCAAAGGAGCTCAAAACAACCCTGCGGCTCACCATAATTTTCAATTTGAGCCTGAAGTTCGTGAAACTTGTAAATATCCTGAGAGTGCACATGAGATTTTTAAACAGTATTAATTGCTGTTCTGTTTTTGTAGATGTGGAAGGAAGAGACACACCGTCCTGCTTTCAGGCAACCTGCACAAGCATTCTGAATTCTGCAGCAGGCAGTGTTATAGACTCTAACGCCAGAGCGCTCCAGTACTGCACATGCTATTATCCTCGTTATTCACAGATTCCAAATCTGCAAATTCACCTACTTCTAGCTTTTATGAGCACCCCAAAATAAATAGTGTCATTTTGTGGTCATTCACGGACATTTACAATGCCGCTGCTTGTTTGAATCACGCAATGCATATGCGCAGACACACACACTCACACACACACACACACACACACACACACACATATTCCCAGCTGAGGTCAGTCAAGGTGATGCTCTCTTTTCTTGTTTCAGCTACCATCCTGTAATTGAGCACTTTCTGGGGTCAAATTAGTGCCATGCTTTTCACATTTCC
>NW_021703056.1:0-1027 GCF_005190385.1 Monodon monoceros
AACCCTTAACCGAAGCCTAACCCTAACCCGTCCCCTAATCCTAACCCATACGCTAACACTAACCCGGGCCCTAACATGTATGCTCACCCTAAACCGTTGACGTACCCTAACCTGTACCCAAAACCGTCCCCGTCCCCTAACCCTAACCCTAAGCCAACCCTAACCCTTACCCGAAACCTTACCCTAATCCGTCTCCTAATCCGAACCCCTATGCTAACAGTAACCTGAACCCTAACACGTACGCTCACCCTAAACCGCTCTCCTACCCTAATCTGTACCCTAAACCGGCCCTGTCCCCATCCCCTAACCCTAACCTTAACCGTAACCCTAACCCTTACCCTAACTCGTCCCCTATTTCTAATCCGTACACTAACACTAACCCGTGCCCTACCACGTATGCTCACCCTAAACCGTTGTCGTACCCTAACCGGTACCCTAAACCGTCCCCGTCCACTAACCCTAACCCTAAACCTAACCCTAACCCTTACCCGAAGCCTTAACCGGACCCGTCCCCAATCCTAACCCGTACGCTAACACTAACCCGTACCCTAACACATACCCTCACCCTAAACCGTTGTCGTACCTTAACCTGTACCCAAAACCGTCCCAGTCCCTTAACCCTAACTCTAACCCTAACCCTAACCCTAAACCTTACCCGAAGCCTTACCCTAATCCGTCCCCTAATCCTAACCCGTAGGCTAACACTAACCCGTACCCTAACATGTACGCTCACCCTAAATCATTGTAGTACCCTAACCTGTACCCTAACCCGTCCCCGTCCCCTAACACTAACCCTAACACTAACCTTAACCCTAACACTTACCCGAAAACTTACACTAACACGTCCCCTAATCCGAAACAGTACGCTAACAGTAACCCGTACCCTAACACGTACGCTCACCCTAAACCGCTCTTGTACCCTAACCTGTACCCTAAACCGTCCCCGTCCCCGTCCCCATCCCCTGTCTCTAACCTTAACACTAACCCTAACCCTTACCTTAACTCGTCCCATATTCCTAACCCGTAC
>NW_021703057.1:0-1873 GCF_005190385.1 Monodon monoceros
GTTTGTCTCATGCCATAATATATACACATATTTCAAGATATTGAATTCATAGAAAATATATAGAAAAATATATGGAAGTGAATATTTAGAGAAAAAAATCCCTAATGATCACACCTCGTCAAATTATAAGATATGACAATTTCCCCTAACTATTGTCAATACAAATGCTATTAATGCATTTGTATATGCAATGAAACTTTTGAAAATTCATGTAGGAAAATTATATCAGACAGCTCACAGATTAGATTGTACAAATATTGAGTACATTAAAGATTATTCATTAAAAACAATCCTAGGTAAAAGAAGTAATAAGATGTTAGTATTAAGCCAATCCTTTGAAGTAAAAAGTAATGGCATATAGGGTGTTAATAGATATTAGAGACATAAATCAAAGTGATTGGGTTAACTAAGGCTATAATGCCACACTAGCAATTCAGATTATTATGAGTGTTTTGTAGTGTCAGCCTGGGAATGTTCAAGGAAGTATATCCCAAACTTCCTTAATGATAAATGTCACCAGATTAGATAGCTAAATGTAATGATTACCAGACCTCTGCCCCAAGAGATTCTCATTCAGTAGATTGTATTGTGACATTGTTATCTATAGTGTATCTGTAGTCCTCCTGGGGACTCTTCACGCAAGCTTGAAAATCACCAAGGCTAAGAGAAGGTCTGTGACCTTGGCACACTCTGAGCCTTTTAACCTTCCTCATTTGTACTTAAAGTTTATGAAATAGGTTATAGTTGTCAGATTATATAAACTATTTGTTTTATTTTACAGCATTTGCTCACCTGGTCTTATTTGTGACTAACAACACTGTGAACTACTTGATATATATTTCATATATTCTTTACTTGGATTTAAGGATGCACATGCGTTCTCAAACTTAATGTGCATGAGGATCATTTGGACAAATCATTAAAATGCAAATGCATGCTCTGCCACATAGATTTTGATTCATTTGGTCTCTGATGGCACCTAGGAATTCACATTTGAAATAAGCACTCCTGCTGATTCTGATGAAAGTGCTGTACAGATTACATATTCAGAAATCCCACTGTAGAGGACTGATGAATTAAAATCACAGTGACTGTTGGAAATCCACCTAAATCTAAACAAACCCTGTGGAAATACTTCTGTGTTTGGAGCTTCCTACCAGCTGCCAACGTATTACCTGAATTTTACTATAAATGGTGCACTTGAATGTCATAAGACATTATCTTTATTCATTGGAATTATTTTGAGATTCATTCTATTTAAAAGACACTACAAGGGCAGAACTTCTAGGTGATTTAATTAAGACAAAACTCCTATTATTTGCTATTTAGGTAAACTATTTTTTTTTTAATGTCCAAGCAAAAAAATTGTTTGTGATTGTAATTATACTCTTTACCAATGTATCAAAAACTCCACAAAGAAACTGGTATTATATTTTCCTACAGGAAATCTTGCAATTTTGCAGTTCACATTTTTAGTTAGGTAAAATACAACTTTCATTACTATGCACAATGAGAATAGAGAATTTAGATTCATGTGAGAATTTAAATGTTTCTGATCCTTTCCGCAATAAAATGTTATGTACATGCTTTAAGACAGTTGAATTATTATGCTTCTCACTAATGATGGAGTAAAATTTTACATGAATGTGTTATAATATTTCTGAATCTCATTAAATATTACATTCATAGAATTTTATTTTAGAACAATAGCTATCATCTCTTAATTGTTATGATCCTGAAACACACCAAATGCATTTCACTTGGTCAAATTTGCATTGTAACTTATTTTAAATGCTTAATCTTAGACATCTGATTTATTAGAAGGCTTGATTCAAAAATCGAATGTGTCTGGCTTGCAGAAGAATGAAACTGT
>NW_021703058.1:0-1126 GCF_005190385.1 Monodon monoceros
CCGTCGCCTAATCCTAACCCTTACGATAACACTAACCCATACCCTAACACGTACGCTCACCCTAAACCGTTGTCGTACCCTAACCTGTACCCTAAACCGTCCCCATCCCCTAACCCTAACCCTAAACCTAAACCTAACCCTTACCCGAAGCCTTACCATAACCTGTCAACTAATCCTAACCCGTACGCTAACACTAACACATACCCTAACACGTATGCTCACCCTAAACTATTGTCATACCCTAACCATACCCTAAACCATCCCCGTCCCCTAACCCTAACCCTAACACTAACCCTCACCAGAAGCCTTACCCTGACCCGTCCCGTAATCCTAACACGTACGCTAACACTAACCCGTACCCTAACAATACGCTCACCCTAAACCGTTGTCGTACCCTAACCTATATCCTAAACCGTACCCGTCTCCTAACCCTAACCCTAACCCTAACCCTTACCCGAAGCCTTACCATAACCCGTCCCCTACTCCTAACCCGTACGCTAACACTAACCCATACCCTAACACGTAAGCTCACCCTAAACCGTTGTCGTACGCTAACCTGTACCGTAAATCGTCCCCGTCCCGTAACCCTAACCCTAAACCTAAACCTTACCCGAACCCTTACACTAACCCGTCCCCTAAACCTAACCCGTACGCTCACACTAACCCGTACCCTAACACGTACGCTCACACTAAACCGTTGTCGTACCCTAACCTGTACCCTAAAGCGTCCCCATTCCCTAACCCAAACTCTAACCCTAACACTAACATTTACCCGAAGCCTTACCCTAACCCGTCCCATAATCCTAACCCATACACTAACACTAACCCGTACCCTAACACGTACGCTCACCTTAAACTGTTGTCGTACCCTAAACTGTACCCTAAACCGTCCCCATCCCCTAACCCTAACCCTCAACCTAAACCTTACCCGAAGCCTTACCCTAACCTGTCCAATAATCCTAAACCGTACGCTAACACTAACCAGTACCCTAACACGTACGCTCACACTAAACCGTTGTCGTACACTAACCTATACCCTAAACCGTCCCCGTCCCCGTTCCCTAACCCTAACCCTAACCCTAACCCTTACCCGAAGCCTTACCCTAACCCGTCCCCTAATTCTAAC
>NW_021703059.1:0-6511 GCF_005190385.1 Monodon monoceros
CGGTGCCCTCAGGACGGAGACCCGAGGGTGTGTCCACTGGGAGGCTGGTCCTCCCCGTCACGGGGCTGTCACGTCAGCAGCCCCACAGGAAGGGGAACTGCCCCTCCCCAGGAGCCTGGCACTACTTTCCACAGGGCTCAGGCTGGAGTGGGCAGCGGGCCTCTGCAGGCTGCCGTGTCCCTGGACTCAGCCCCTCCCATCTTCCAAGCCAGCAGGCGCGTCTTTCCTCCTTCTGCTTCCGAGTCCCATCGACCTTGGCTCTGACTCCTCTACCTCGCTCCTTCACTCATCAGGACCTCGGTGGTAATGTGGGCCCCCCCCCCAGGGTAATCCAGGACTGTCTCCCCATCTCCAGCACTTAGAAGGTGCCTTGGGGGGATCTTCAAGGGAAATTCAGGGCTCGTCCTAAGAGTACAAAATGATAATAATACAAATAGAATTCAGTATCCTTCTGCACGGAGTAAGGTAGAGCAGGTAGTGAGTTTCGAAATCACGGTGACTTTCCTGCCCACCCCGGCTGAGCAGAGGGACAAGAGGACAGAGCCTGGGAGGCGCCGCCGACTAAGAGGATACCTCGGGCAGGTGCCCATCACCCCCAGCGAGGGTTTCAACACTAAAGGTTTCACAGGAAGCAGAGCAGCTATTTCCCTACACGTCAGTCTCTGTTACCATCCCAAGTAAGATGCATGACGTCTCCTTTTTCAGAAAACAATTTCAGCGCGTCATAAACCCCAAATGTGAGCTCCAGACACGGTCCAAATACGCCATCAAGTGCCGAGAGCCTGATGCTGGCTTTCGAGCTGGACGGTGAGAAGATCAATGGTTCCTGCCCAAGGTATTTCCTCTCCCCACACTTCAGTGGTTTGTGTTCATCTCCAAACGCTCCTAGATCATGGAATCCTGTTTGGATTAATGAGATTTAAAACAAGCTCACGAATGGAGATGTTGGGTTCTTTCCTTCACAGCCTTGGTCATACTGAGGTTGATGAGAGACGTGACTGAGGGCTCCTGAGGAAGGGGAGACCCTGCAGAGAAAGGAAGCATGATGCACACAGAATAGGAGCTTTGCCCAAAGCACTTCCTGGTTAGATGCAAGTTGTGCATTTTGGGGTGGAATACCACTCAAGCCATATTGGCCTTGTTTTTCCTTTTTGGTGATTTGGTCTTTCCTAACTTGGTTAATTCGGCATGCCCCAGGTTTCTCCAGAGTAAAGCTGTTGTTTCCCCTTTGTAATTAATCATTGGTCTGTGGGGAGGTACTTTGAGAGTTTGTACGTATCTTGCTCCTTATTAAATTTTCACTTTATAAGTTTAGCAGCTACTGCCCCTATGCCACAGCAAAAGCTTCTCTTCTCCCAAATGCACCCATTCACATGGAAATCACCTTGTTTATAATATCCCAGTACTTTTAAATGCCTGTAAGATACGGCCAATCCTTCTTGTGTTTCTTCTGTCATAATAAGCAGGCGCATCTAGGCTTTCTTATTTCCTCACGACTCAGAGGCTGTATGGTGTGTTTTAATTTCTGGTTGATCTCGTCCCCACTACCCGCATAGCTCTTCTCTTTGTGTGTTTTCCTAAGTATTCTTGAGTTTTGATTTTTCCATGTGGAGCTTAGTATCAACTTGTCTAGTTCAAGAAGAAAAGCTTGTTAAACTCAAAAGCTTTTGCACAGCAAAGGAAACCATAAGCAAGACGAAAAGACAGCCCACAGATAGGGAGAAAACATTTGCAGATGACGTGACTGACAAGGGATTAGTCCCCAAAATTTACAAACAGCTCATGAGGCTTAATATCATCAAAACAAACAACCCAATCGAAAAATGGGCAGAAGACCTAAATAGACATTCCTCCAAAGAAGACATACAGATGGCCAAGAGGCACATGAAAGGATGTTCAACATCGCTAATTATTAGCGAAATGCAAGTCAAAACTACAATGAGGTATCACCTCACACCAGTCAGAATGGCCATCATCAAAAAATCCACAAACAATAAATGCTGGAGAGGGTGTGGAGAGAAGGGAACCCTCCTGCACTGTTGGTGGGAATGTAAATTGGTGCAGCCACTGTGGAGAACAGTATAGAGGTTCCTTAAAGAACTAAAAATAGAGCTACCATCTGATCCTGCAGACCCGCTCCTGGGCATATATCTGGAGAAAAACATGGTCCAAAAGGATACTAGCACTCCAGTATTCATTGCAGCACTGTTTACAATAGCCAAGACCTGGAAGCAACCTAAGTGTCCATCGACAGATGAATGGATAAAGAAGATGTGGCATATATGTACAATGGAATATTACTCAGCCATAAAAAAAAACGAAATTGAGTTATTTGTAGTGAGGTGGATGGACCTAGAGACTGTCATACAGAGTGAAGTCAGTCAGAGAGAGAAAAACAAATACCATATGCTAACACATATATATGGAAACTAAAAAAAAAAAAAAGGTTTTGAAGACCATAGTGGCAGGACAGGAATAAAGACGCAGACATAGAGAATGGACTTGGGTTCACGGGGAGGGGGTAGGGTAAGCTGGGACGATGTGAGAGAGTAGCATGTACTTATATATACTACCAAATGTAAAATAGCTAGTGGGAAGCAGCCACATAGCACAGGGAGATCAGCTCGGTGCTTTATGACCACCTAGAGGGGTGGGATAGGGAGGGTGGGAGGGAGACGCAAGAGGGACTAGATACGGGGATATATGTATATGTATAGCTGGTTCACTTTGTTATAAAGCAGAAACTAACACACCATTATAAAGCAATTATACGCCAATAAAGTTGTTTAAAAAAAAGTGAAAAGAATAGGGCATTCTCTGGAGGGTTTGTACAAAGTTTAAATATGCTAATGTTTGCATAGAACTAAAAGAGCCATTGCACCATTTTAAGAGCTGGCTGAATCTAGGTTGAATTTTTAAAATATTCTTAAGATATATAAGAACATTTTAAATACGAGGCCTGTAACAGGCATGCAGGTTTCTTATGTTTCTATCAAAAAGATAACACAAGACGAAAAAATTGAGAACTCAGTGCTGGCGCCCCCTAGCGGGTTTTCAGGCTAACGTTTCATTTTTTTGTTGTTTTTTGTTTTTTGCGGTATGCGGACCTCGCACTGTGGTGGCCTCTCCCATTGCGGAGCACAGGCTCCGGACGCGCAGGCTCAGCGGCCATGGCTCACGGGCCCAGCCGCTCCGCGGCATGTGGGATCCTCCCGGAACGGGGCACGAACCCGCGTCCCCTGCATCGGCAGGCGGACGCTCAACCACTGTGCCACCAGGGAAGCCATAACGTTTCATTTTAATCCGAGTGGGAACCGCAGGTCTGACCCCTAAGTAGGGCGGTGACCACCTACACGTCCCAATCACAGCGGGATCGGGGCTCTCCGGGCGAGGGGCTCCCGGGGACCCCACGTCCTTGGCGGCGCAGCTGGTACCGCTCCGGAGACGTGGTCGTGCAGATCCCAAGTGTTTCACGTTGAGACAGCACGGAGTGGCCTTGTTTAGAAGCCCTGTAGCTTCGGCAACAAGGCTAAGTAATCAAGTGGGCTATTGTGGACGGACCTAAATCTGTGTGAACTGACATGAGGAAAGAATATATTTGGTTATATCTGTTCATATAACACGTCCGTGAGGCCCGCCCACGTGTCAGTGATGGAGCGGGGGCGGGGTCAGGGGGAGAGGTATGAGGTCTCCCAGCTGTGGAATTCAGAGGGCGCTGGGCGGACTGACATTGTGCACGTGGAACAGACGATGAAGAGCAGACTTAGGCAGATATGGGGATCTGCTTTCTGCGCAGCCAAGGCAGGGTAAGCCCGTACCCGGGCGGAGGCCGTCTCACTGTGCGTTTCAGCTGTGTAACTATTGCAGCCAATAGACCCAAAAGTGTAACGACTCACGTGGTAGGAATTAGTTCATCTTCCATGAAACAGGTGAAGCTGATTCCAGCTCAGCAGGGAGGTGCTTTAAAATACTGTGTATTAATTCTAAAATGTGAGGGAGCAGATCAGGAGACGCCTTCCATTGAAGAGATATTTCATCACAGTTCCCAGGAGGAGGGGGCATGCATGCCACCCACCAGGGCCACGTAGGGAAGCACCAGAGACAGAAAGGAGGAGATGGAGTGAGGGGAAAATGGGAGCCTTTACCCTGGTTTCCACAAGAAGGAATGGGCAGGAAAGGGTAAGCAGGCATGGGATTGGCTGGATTAGTGATTTCAGCGGGTTCTGGGGTGGAGGGGGCGTCCCTAGTTGTCATGTGCTTGGCCCTAGCGTGACAAGGGCAGGTGGATCGTGGCCCAGACTGTGGACCCCCATAAAGGAGGGGGTGCGGTGTGGACTCTGGATTGACTGGTTTGTATTTTATAAGTGCACCCCAGGAAGAGGATTCTTGGTCAGGAGCTGGGGCAGGGTGGGGGGCAGTGAGGGAGGAGGCGGGAGGACAACGCAAGTGACTCAGGCATATTATTGGGTCATCTAGGAAAAGGTGTGTCCAGTGTCGACCTTAAAATTAAATGTTATTTTACTGGCAAAATGAGTTTATTTAGGAATGGCAGAGGAATTGCGATTCAGGACATTCAAACTATGGCAAACCAGTCAAGTCCAGAGAACAAGGAAGAGGAATGTTACTTTGCAGAGAAAAAAGAGGAGGCTGGAAGGGGCTGCTTTGACTGAAAGTCCCTTGGAGAAAACCAAGAGGTCAGGGTGGTGGTGGTTTCTCATTGGCTGGGCTTTGCTGTTTCTCATTGGCTAGGTTGTGACTGTTTCTCATTGGCTGGGCTGAGGCTGTTTTCTCATTGGCTGAGTTGTTGCTGTTTCTCATTAGCTGAGCTGGTGCTATTTCTCATTGGCTAAGTTGTGACTGTTTCTCATTGGCTAGCCTGTTGCTCTTTTCATTGGCTGGGCTGTTGCTGTTTCTCATTGGCTGGGCTATTGCTGGGCAAGGAGAAAATCATCCTTCTTCTGAAAATCAAGCTTCTTCCTGCCCAGGAATGTAAAGTAAGCTGCAGCAGAGGGTAGGGGTGAGAGAGCTCCCCTTTAGGGCTTCCCAACTCCGTTTTAAATTAGGTTTCCCTTTATTAATTTTCACACTAGCATATGCACGTATGACACATATTAAAGCATCAACTTTATAGAAACCTGAACTATGACTAATACAAGGGGTACAGCAGGCTCTATTCTATGGGGTCATCCTGGGAACCAGGTGCCACACTCAGCGTGTGGGTCCAAGGTCACCCAGGGCATCCACATCCATCAGCAGAAGGGAAGAACCGTGAGGATCTTGTGTGGCAGGTTCACGGGCCAGGCTTGGAAGAAGCTCCGTCCATCCAGCTCACATGCCACTGTGAACTTCATCCCAGGACACACATAACTGCAGGGAGGCTGGGGAGTTCATCTCGCTGGGAGCCCAGGAAGGGAGGACACGGTGCTGGTGAGCAGCCACAGCCCTGTCACACAGGGACCACCTGTCTGTCACTTTGAGCACCGGGTGGGGGTGGGGGGTTAATGGGTTGTGGGGTGCGTTTCCAGTCTCCACTGCTTCCTCCCCGACCTCCTCTTACGTAGAGGTTCTAGGGACACAAGAAATAGACTCTCAAACATTGATCATTTCACAAGCTAGTGGAAGAAGGAAACATTCCTGCAAGGAGGTACTTAGAATTCAGAGTGAGGCATTCAAGCCCAGAGGAGCCCACAAGCGGAGGTGGTGCTGAGGCCCGACACCCGCTCAGGTAGACAGAATAACAGCCCCAAAGATGTCCGCATCCGACGCCCTGGAGCCAACTGCTGTGTTACCTTAGGTGCAAAAAGGGTCTTTGCAGATGTGATTGAGTTAAGGATCTCGGGGGGGGGGGAATGAGCTTGTATGTTCCAGGTGGACCCAATGTAATCACCAGGGTCCTTGTAAGAGGGAGGAGGCAGGTGAGAGAGAGGGAAGGAGGTGCGACCACAGAAGCAGGGGTCCTAGTCAGAGGGAGGATTTGAAGAGGCTACAGTTCTCCTTGAAGGCGGAGGAAGGGGCCCCGAGCCAAGGAATGCAGACGGCCCCCAGACGCTGCTAAAGGTAAAGGAATGGGTTCTGCCCTGGAGCCTTCAGAAGGAGTGCAGCCCTGCTGACCCCTGATTTTAGCCCAGTTTAACTGATGTTAGCCTCTGAGCTCCTGAACTGTAGGATAATAAGTTGTGTTGTTTGGTGCCCCTATGTGAGGGGTTCGTTACAGCAGCAACTGCAAGCTTGTTGGGATGAACAGCCTCCAATCCCAAACCTGAAGGACATTAGCCAGGTGACGGGGTGAAGGTCAGATCAAGGACAGTGTCCTACAGCTGATGGGTCCTCTTGTGTTTGGAGAATGCATGGCGTCCAGTGGGGATGAACTGAAGTAGGGGTGGGAAATGGGGACCTGCGTGTTCCTCTGGGTGGACCTAAAGCCCGAGGGACCCTCCGTGTGCAGTCGTGGTCTCATCAACTCCCTCGCCCACTCCACACGTGTCCGTGCGTGTGGGTGTGTGCATGTGTG
>NW_021703060.1:0-1727 GCF_005190385.1 Monodon monoceros
CAGTATAATGGAGGTGAAGTGGGTTCTGTTATATAATATTCTCAGCAAAAATTGACCTGCTTGGAATCATTGTGTTGATAATCGACAAGGATTCTCTTCCTCCAAAAGCCTTGATACTATATAAAACTTCTAAAGGATGCTGTCCTAGGACCCTTCTTTTAGTTTTCATATTTTGGGAAACATTTCTGGAAAATTCAAATGCTCGCAACCTGAAAGAAGCAATTATTCACCTGAAGGCTAACTCTGCTAAAGTTGAGTTGTCCGACCTTTACATGCTGATAGAACCCAAATAGCCTTGCAAAACAATGCTCTCTTATTGGATATAAGCATATAGATTGTTTAAGGTGGACGTGTATATGCAGTAAAGTGAAAAAACAAAGAATCTTTGAGTTTCCCTTGCTGGTTTCTTTTTATTTTTTCATTTAAGTTTCTATAGCGTATGCTAATAGCTCAGGGAAACCTCAGGTTAGTTTTAGGTCCACTCTTTACGTAAATGTTGAAGTACTCCATACCCACCTTTTTTCTACCTTCCTTCTTTTCTTCCATCTTTCCTTTCTAACTTCTTATAATCCATTATACTTAATCCTGCATTTGCTGAGGTGGCAATTAGTGTAGGAAAATACTGTGAAATTTTGCTGTTCAGAATGCATGTTGACCAAATTCTATATTGAGAAAAGGTCTGAATTTACCCAGAGTAACCCTTTCTCAGAGTCTTTGAATAAAGGCCATAGAAACTGGGCTATATATAATATCCTGACAGGTATGTAGAACTCATAGCAATTGCCCTAAAGAGCTTACCTAGCATAGATGCATATGAATGCATTTAATGATTGTTTTATTGGCAGCAGTGCCAACATACACGGTCTGTTTTGTTTTATATCATTCTCATTACCTGCTGTTTACCACTGTACACATTGCTAATGGCGTGGTTTCTATGGCTTGTGAATTTCACGGCCAAATAATATGTAATTTATTGCACACTTCAGTGTAGAAGATGGAGACTCCGTAACTTTTCGTGTGCTCTTTGCCCCTTTGGAATGCATTACACTGAGATCAGGCAAAGTAATAAATTTATTTCAAATGTGCGTGATAGCTAAACATCAATTAGGACTGATGGGCAATATTTCTTCTTCCAGCAACATAACAGTTTTTAAAGACTAAGCCATTGAACGTGGAGCTACTGAACATGGGACTCAGTTCACTGGGATCCTTCTTAGAAAACTAAAGAACAACTTGAATTGGATTTGTGTGGCTTATTCAAGTAGTAACTTATCAGCTACATCTTGAACTTAATTTGTCACAAACATTTGGTATTTTATTAACTCTCTTCCCCTTCTTCCCCCGACTCTCACGAGAATGGATCATGAGTATCTTAAAACATACTAAGTCGTCTTCCATCCCTGTTAATCTAACTACAAAAGCACACTTTCCTTATCCAATGCAACTTACTGTCTTTTAGAGTAGCTGTGGTTTTAATTCTGTACAAAATTACAACCAGCAAAGAGAAGCATTTTCAAGGAGCCACCACATTGTAGAGCTTTAGAAAGAAGACTTTAGAATTAAGGGCAAATATATCAATTTATAGCTAAAGCACCTGAGGCCTAAAGTAGGAAGGTTACCATCAAGGTCAGGGAAAGTGGTGGAAGATCAGGTTTCCAGCTGAGGAAGAGTCTACAGGGGCTCAATCTGAGCAGGTCAAAAACTGAAATGAGACCACGAATGTTCTG
>NW_021703061.1:0-1204 GCF_005190385.1 Monodon monoceros
CACATAGCGCACTTTGCAAAGCGCTCCCAGCTCACCTGTCGCTCAGATCTGACACAGAGCACCGCAGAGCAGTACTTGAACTAACAAACAGCAGCTCCAAAAGGTCTGTGACCTTGGGGATCACTCTGTGCGGCCTCCCTCCACCTGGTCTTCCAGAGACTTCCACTGCACCCGGAGCACCAGGCCTCTGTCTCCACCCACCACCCACCCCTCCTCTCCCTGACTCCTGGGTTCCTCTCATTAGGAGAGGGTTTTCTTGAAGTTGTCTCCCACTCATGGGCCAGATAATATAATTAGAAAACAAGCCAGAGCTACAGCCCCTTGTCTATCCTGACTCTCAATAGCCCACACCTGTTCCTTGGACCTGGCCGATTCAGAAAGTTCCATTTTCTGCAACTGTGAGACCCTGAGGGGTGATGATTGGCTGACCTGGGCAGCCTGACCGTGCCGGCCAGACATCCCCAGGTGTGCCTGGGTTGAGATCGATATAAACACCGCTCCAGGCAGCAAGAGCCCCTGCAGCTGTGCCTGACGCCATTTTCTCTGCCCTGTCAACAGTCTAGGGGCTGGGCTGGTGGGAGGGAGTGAGAGGCCACGGCTTTGTGGGTGGCCCAGTGTAAGTGGGGCTCTGCTGGACTTTCTGCAGCAGTTGCCAAGATGCCACCTGCTAAGGAAGAGGATGTGTCACCCATACCTGCCGCTGGAATTTCTTCCTGGGGAGAGGTGAGGAAGGAAGAAAGCAGTGGGGGCCAGGACAGGAGGGGTATCTCAGGCAGGGAAATGGAAAGCTTCCAGAAGAGCACCCAGGGCCAGGGCCATCCTGGCTGACCTGCAGGCATCAAGTCGGCCAGCATGCTGTCGCTCGTGTGGCTCCATGGCCCTTCCTCTAGGCTTTCAAGTCCTTGTACATATTCAGGTGTTTTACCTGGGAAGGGTGGGAACATTTCAGCAGCAGCTGGCCTGGGGCTCGGCCCACGTTTACTCACAGATGCCTCGGCATGGTCCCCCAGCTTTGCAATGAGGACGCTTGTTGCGTGGGGCCTGCTGGCTGAATGGGAGATGATTCCCCACCACTGACCAACTTCAGAATTGTTTACAACTGGAGCAAGTGACCTGATAGGGTTTTCCTCTGTGTAACTGGTGGGTTCTGTTTTTCTTTTTCTTTTTTTCGTTTTTGGTTCAAGGTAGATTTTATTCCTCTTTT
>NW_021703062.1:0-1028 GCF_005190385.1 Monodon monoceros
ATGAACAGTTTTGAAAAACAGAAACTCTTTGGTATACACCCTCAGAATGTTTTCAGACAGTCATAAGAATTCATGTCCCAGAGTTAAATTATTCTGATAGATGTAAATATCAATATCAAAGAAGTGCAGAATAAAAAATTCTTACTTCTTAAGTGAAAATGGGATATTGAGGCAGTTAACAGCTGAGGGTAAGACGGGGGAACCCATCTTAGATGAGGTGCACAGGAAAAGTATCTCCAAGTAAGAAACATGTCAGGCAGGACAGAAACATGAGAAGGGACTAATTACAAAAGGAGCTGAGAGATAGAATAAAGAAAAAGAAAAGAGAAAGGAAGACAGAAAGGCTGATAGGAAGGCATTCAGGTTAAAGAAAGGAAAGGAAGGAAAGAAAGGGAAAGAAAGAAAGAGAAAGATTCTTCCTCTGGGGGAAAGTGTGAAGCTAGGTGTTGGAAAAGAGATTGGAGCACAGAACTAAAATAAGAACAGAGTAGCTGCAGTGAGACGAGCAAGGTGGAAAGTGACACCAGATGACACTGGAGCAAAGGTCAGCAGCCAGGACATGGCAGTCATGAGAAGGCCTTGCTGTAACTGCAAAAATGTAAGAGCTGTTCATTTTTGAAATACCAAATGTCTGACAGGGCAAAAAGAAATGAGTTCTTTGCCATGATTTAAGAATTCTGTGATCACACTTGCCTTCTAAAGTACGAAAATCCTTTCTATCACAAACACTTCTCACAAACACTTCTCCACTCTGTCGAGCTATGATGCTCTTCCTACCATCAATTCCTAATAATGCAAAGATGCCCAGTGTACGAGCACTGTAGAGTGTGTGTGTGTGTGTGGTTTCAGAAAATAATAGTGTTTTTTTTTTCCCAATAGGAACGAGAATGTTTTGAGGCTCAAGAGTCTAGGCACACACAGTTCAACGGATTTACTTTGGGTCATACGCCTGGTCTACCACCTAGATCTACTTTACCATTTTCCTAACTGTGGTCCAGAATAGCCACAGGCCATGAGTTCTAACAGAT
>NW_021703063.1:0-1126 GCF_005190385.1 Monodon monoceros
GACCCCCAGGAATCTCCCCTCTCCCGTTCTGAGTTTGTCTCCTCTGGTTCTTTTTGTTCCCTCCACCATCTGCCCCTCTGTGCTGTGCTTTATGATCCATTTACCATCCTTCCCCCTGGAGCCCATGGCCTCTAGCTGAAAGGGGAGCGGGGAGCAGATTGCTTAAAATCAATGAACAGGGGGACGGCTTGAAGATGGCGGAAGAGTAAGACGCGGAGATCGCCTTCCTCCCCATGGATGCACCAGAAATACATCTACACGTGGAACAACTCCTACAGAACACCTACTGAAGGCTGGCAGAAGATCTCAGACCACCCAAAAGGCAAGAAACTCCCCACGTACCTGGGTAGGGCAAAAGAAAAAAAGAAAAAACAGAGACAAAAGAATAAGGACGACACCTTCACCAGTGGGAGGGAGCTGTGAAGGAGGAAATGTTTCCACACACTAGGAAGCCCCTTCGCGGGCGGAGACTGTGGGAGGCGGAGGGGGGAGCTTCGGGGCTGTGGAGGAGTGCACAGCAACGGGTGCGGAAGGCAAAGCAGGGAGATTTCCGCACAGAGGATCGGTGCTGACCGGCACTCACCAGCCCAAGAGGCTTGTCTGCTCACCCGCCGGGGTGGGCGGGGCTGCGAGCTGAGGCTCGGATTTCGGTTTCAGACGGAGCGCAGGGAGAGGACTGGGGTTGGCAGCTTGAACATAGCCTGAAGAGATTAGTGCACCACGGCTAGCCGGGAGGGAGTCCGGGGAAAAGTCTGCACCTGCCGAAGAGGCAAGAGGCTTTTTCTTCCCTCTTTGTTTCCTGGTGTGCGAGGAGAGGGGTTTAAGAGCACCGCTTAAAGGAACTCCAGAGACGGGCGCGAGCCGCGGCTAAAAGCGTGAACCCCAGAGACGGGCGCGAGCCGCGGCTAAAAGCGCAGACCCCAGGGACGGGCGGGAGACGCTAAGGCTGCTGCTGCCACCACCAAGGGGCCTGTGTGTGAGCACAGGTCACTCTCCACACCCCTCTTCCATGGAGCCTGTGCAGCCCACCACTGCCAGGTTCCCGGGATCCAGGGACAACTTCCCCGGGAGGACACACGGCGGACCTCAGGCTGGAGCAACGTTACGGCGGCCTCTGCCGCCGCAG
>NW_021703064.1:0-1501 GCF_005190385.1 Monodon monoceros
GGGTAAATGTTTCTTGACCCCTATCACTTTACAGTGTTTTCAGGAACGAACTGACTCATGTATTCCTCTTCCAAATTTGGTTGAGGACCTCCTACCAGCCACATGCTTTACATCAGGTGTTGGAAAGCATCTTCTGGATTTTAAATATCTTAGGTTTTGTGGGCCATATACAGTTTCTGTAGCTTCTCCTCCTCTTTCTTCTTCAACAAGCTTTCTGAACGTGAGAACCATTATTAGCTCACAGTCCCACAGATGCAGGCTGAGAGCCTGATTTGATTTGTGGCCATTATTTGCCAATTCCTGCTCTGCGTCTTCACTGAGGAGGGGGACCATGTTTGAGTAATCACTTCTTTGAATCAACTGTTGGTCTTCTGGGGCTTGTCCTTGCTCTCCTACAGTCTCTAATCAACGTGGCATCCAGAGAGATCTTGTTAAAACATAAGTCAGATCATGTCACTCAAATTTCTTCAGTGGCTTCTTCACAGAAAATGCAAAGTCCTCAGAGTGCCTCCACAGACCTAGAAATCTGGGCCTCTGTTTCCTCTCTGAGTGTTTCCTTCTCCTCTGCAATTTGCTCGCTCTGTTTTCCACACGCTGACATCCTTTCTGCTCCTTGGATACTCCAAGCCTACTCTTGCCTCATTGACTTTCTGCCGCAGGCCAGCCGCAGAAAGAGGATTTCACCGCCCAGGGTCAGAAGGGAAGGGGTAAGGAACTGAAGTAGCACCGACGAATGGGGTCAGAAGCCCATGGGGTCAGAAGGCTGCAATGAGAAGCCTACTCGCCGCAACGAAGAATAGACCCCCGCTCGCCGAAACTAGAGAAAGCTCGCATGCAGCAATGAAGACCCAATGCAGCCAAAAATAAATAAATAAAAAATAAAGTATAGACTCTTAAAACAAATCTATAAAGAATATTACAAGAATAGAATCACAGGCCAGTTTCTCCTTTGAACATGCATGCACAATGTGTAAAGAGAAGCACAAACTATATCCATGGTATGTAAAACAATCATATATCAGAATCAAAGTAGCTTTATTCTGGCAATGCAAGGTTGCTTTAATGTCCAAACATGAAACTGATCCCAGGAATGAATTAGAGTGGGAAAAAAGTCATTTAAAACTGAAATCTTGGGACTTCCCTGGTGGTCCAGTGTTTAGAACATGGCGCTTTCACTGCTGCGGCCCTGGGGTCCAATCCCAGGTCAGGGAACTAAGATCCTGCAAGACATGAGGCAG
Organism: Monodon monoceros; assembly: GCF_005190385.1. Lineage (NCBI taxonomy): Eukaryota > Metazoa > Chordata > Mammalia > Artiodactyla > Monodontidae > Monodon > Monodon monoceros. Next base: position 1,239 of record NW_021703064.1, read on the forward strand.
GGCCACGAAAAAAAAAAAAGGAAAGAAAGAAGTCTTAACCAGGAGAAGCACAAGATCGAATAAACATAACAGATAACACCTTATGAAAAGTAGGTGAAGATTATGGGATATTCTAAAATTTAAAACAGAAAGAACCTTTTAAAGATTCAAAAGGATGTGACAAATATTGTACATAGGCAAAAATAAAATGAAATAAAATATACAAATGATGGGAGCCCAAAATTCCAGATGCCCAAGTCCTGTCTCTGAAGATTCTCATTCAA
>NW_021703065.1:0-2098 GCF_005190385.1 Monodon monoceros
GAGTGCCTATGTAACCAAAAGCAGGAAAAAAGTACAGAACACAAATATACACATCCTTAACAAGCATTATCCTTAATGTGTAAATACCTGAAACATTCTCATTAAAATCTAATCATTAATTTGCACTGATAGACAAATAAATAGAAATATAGGTAGGGTTCACTCAGAATGGGAGAAAATAGTTGCAAATGAAGCAACTGACAAAGGATTAATCTCCAAAATTTGCAAGCAGCTCTTACAGCTCAACTTTATAAAAACAAACAACCCACTCCAGAAATGGGCAGAAGACCTAAATAGACATTTGTCCAAAGAAGATATACAGATTGCCAGCAGACACATGAAAGAATGCTCAACATCATTTATCATTAGAGAAATGCAAATCAAAGCTACACTGAGATATCATCTCACACCGGTCAGAACAGCCATCATCAAAAAATCTACAAACAATAAATGCTGGAGAGAGTGTGGAGAAAAGGGAACCCTCTTGCACTGTTGGTGAGAATGTAAATTGATACAGCCACTATGGAGAACAGTATGGACATTCCTTAAAAAACTACAAATAGAACTACCATACAACCCAGCAATCCCACTACTGGGCATATACCCCGAGAAAGCCATAATTCAAAAACAGTCATGTACCAAAATGTTCATTGCATCTCTATTTACAATAGCCAGGACATGGAAGCAACCAAAGTGTCCATCAACAGGATGAATGGATAATGCAGATGTGGCACATATATACAATGGAATATTACTCAGCCATACAAAGGAACGAAACTGAGCTATTTGTAAGGAGGTGGATACACCTAGAGTCTGTCATACAGAGTGAAGTAAGTCAGAAATAGAGAGACAAATACTGTATGCTAACACATATATATGGAATCTAAAACAAAAAAAACTGTCATGAAGAACCTAGGGGAAAGATGGGAATAAAGATGCAGACCTACTAGAGAATGGACTTGAGGATATGGGAGGGGGAAGGGTAACCTGGGACAAAGTGAGAGAGTGGCATGGACATACATACGCTACCAAACATAAAATAGATAGCTAGTGGGCAGCAGCCACATAGCACAGGGAGATCAGCTCAGTGCTTTGTGACCACCTAGAGGGGCAGGATAGGGAGGGTGGGAGGGAGGCAGCTGCAAGAGGGAATAGATATGGGCACATATGTATAACTGATTCAGTTTGTTATAAAGCAGAAACTAACACACTATTCTAAAGCAATTATACTCCAAGAAAGATGTTTAAAAATATATATATATAGGTTTCAATCAAGTTTCTAGACACTGATTAGCAAACAAAATCTATAGATCCCATACACCAGTTAACAATCAATTATAAAGTGAAAGAGTAAAAAGGTTTTAATCCCTTTAATAACAGAAATACATGGCCCCGATGAAGAAATCTAAAAATGATATGCATGCAATGCTTGTACTTTAAATGCATAAATAAATGTGAATTTTACCAGGGAAAAAAAGTTGCTTTCTGGTATAAAATGTCATCCTTTTCATCTTTATGCTTTAAAGGAAAAAAAAAAAAGGCCAAAAAAGTGCTTGCCTTCTGCCAGTCTAAATGCTTAATTCCAAATGATGATACACAGGACCCAGAAAATGGTTTCCTTGAAGGATTCACCCTCTGAATGAAACAGGCTGTGCTCAAAGTCTGGCTAAATATGTCCCACACCAATTTCAATTCAATCAGTACCACCCCAAATCTAATACCCTCATATCCAATCAAAATCTCTAATTTGATCCCACATATTTTTCAAGTCCCTTCCAATTGACACACTCCTTACCCAGTTCTAGAAATCCTCTCATTCCCATTAGATCGCAGTGCACTAAATGAGGTGCTTTTTCCTGAAAATCTTTGTGATTTTTACCAAGAAAATATTAAGAAAAATATTAACTTCACAAGTGGGAAAATAGTTTAAAAATAAAAACTCAAGGAAAGGATATCCCAATGTATAGTACCCTCTCTCTCGCTCTCTCTCTCTATATGCATAGTGTCATTTTTTAAAACTTCTGGTAGGAAAATAACTCTTTTGCTCATAGGCACAAATTACAGAAATAAAGTGACCTACCTTCTACCAACAAAATCC
>NW_021703065.1:2198-4217 GCF_005190385.1 Monodon monoceros
GGCAGCTGGCCTCCAAATGCAGACCCATGTCCTGATGGCTCTGGCTTTCTACCTGGGCAAAGGTATAATTTGATCAGCACCAGTCAACGGTAATTGCTCTCGTTGGTCAGCCCACTTTGTCTGCGCCCCTTTGAGTTTTTAAACCAGTCTTACAGCGAACTAGGAGGTTGAAAATAAAAGGAGTGGGAAAGTCAAACCAAGCAATTATTAAACAAAAGAAACCTGGTCTAGCAGCAATTAATATCGAATGTATTTATAAGCTAAAAGAAGGGCAGCTTATAGTTATGAAAAAGAAAAACTCCTGGGAAAGATTACAATGATGCACTTTACGCACCTAGACACATAGCACTGAGACACAGAACACAAAGACAGAATTATAAGGTAAAACTGACATATCTGCAATCATGGTGTAAGGTTCTTTCTTCAAACACCGTTCTTCCAGAAACTGATACATGAGGACAGAAGAAAATTAATAATGTTATAACAGTATAAACAATAAAGTTAACAACTTTGATTATATTTCCTGCAGCAACCACATAGCAAAATGCTTTTAAACACATATAAAACATTTACAAAAATTTACCGCTGTTAAGACCACATAATAAATCTCAATAAAAATTCCACAGAATCTATGTATCGAGTACCCTCTTGATCACTCTTTTATTTCAATCATGAAATAAAATTGAAAGCCAATAATGAAAAAAGGGAACACCACCATATTTATTTAAAAATGAATATCCACATAACATCTACAACAATATCCATATAATAGCTAAAAATATATTGATTTTTCTGTTGTCTGCAAGTAGTTAGTTAAAAACTAAACCAAAATGCCTCAGAATTATTTGAAAGAAAAAAAAGATCAAAATGATAAAACAATTCAAAAAACAAAAGGGAAAACAACCATATACAAAAGTATAAATGATTAATAAAATAGAAGTCTGTTACTTAAAAAATAAAATAAAGAAAGAACTGGTTAATAAATTATATAGTACTCCCTGCTACAAGAAGAGAGTGCTCCCTGCGTGGGAGAAGCTGGTGCAGAGTGGCAAGTGGTGATGGGACTCGGGGAGGGGTAGTCATTTTATAGAGGTGGACCCTGCCAAACACCATTTTAACCAGGTCAACATCAAGAGTCTTAAACTGGGAATTCCCTGGCAGTCCAGTGGTTACCACTCTGCGCTTTCACTACCTAGGGCCAAGGTTCGATCCCTGGCCAGGGAACTAAGACCCCACAAACTGCGAGGTGTGGCCAAAAAAAAGAAAAAGCCATAAATTACTTTGATGGTATATGTCCTTGATACGATGTGATTAAAATGTGACAAAATTCCCTCCGTAATCTTCCTCCAAAAAAACAGAGAAACCCAAGATAATCATAAGAAAAGCATCAAATTCCAATAGAGGGGCATCCCACAATATACCTGACCAGTATTCCCCCAGACCGTCAGGTTTCTATACAAACTTTTGGTCAAAAACAAGGAAAGTCTGAGAATCTGTTACAGCCAACAGAAACCTAAGGAGACATGAAAACTAAATATAGTTTGATATTTTACATGAGATCTTGGAACAGAAAAAGGACATTGGGTAAAAGGTGAGGAAATCTGAACCAATGATAGATAGCCTTTAGTAGACAATAACATATTGACATTGGTTCATTAATTGTCATCAATATACCATGGGAATTAAGATGTTACTAGAAGGGGGACATGGGAGTGGGGTCGGGTCAACACTCCCTGATCCACCTGCTCAATGCTCCGTAAATCTAAAACCGCCCAAAAATTTAGGTATTATTAAATATAATATTGTAAATAATAAACAGGAGAAGGCATCAATAAACAATATTAGAATGAAAAAAATTTGAAACATAATCTGAGTTTTGGAAACAGTCTACCATACAGCACATTATAAACCAAATGATTCTATGAACCACTATGTGACATAATCTTTTAGAGCACTTTTAAAAATATTTTAAATTATGAAATATAAAGTGTTCACAGAAATCTATAAAGCATATATGTA
>NW_021703066.1:0-2572 GCF_005190385.1 Monodon monoceros
GACCACGTCAGGTAAGAAAAGAAACTTTTTAAATTTTTTCGTTAGATTTATTTTGCCCCTAAATTTACTAGTAGATTCAAAATAGCATGGAATAATGAGGGAAAGTATTGAACTAGAAGTCTGGAGACCTAATTTCAGTTTTGACTTTGGCATTTACTATCTGTGTGACTTTGGACAAATCATTGACTGTCTCACAAAGCCTGATTTTTTTCCTTATCTGTTACGTTAGGACACTACATTGGTTGATCACTCTGATCCCTTTTTTTCCCAATATTGAGCCTTAAAGGGTACCCATGTAGAAAATGAAATCAGAGACTTCTCAAGAGTGTTTCAACAGAAACACAGAAAAGCCAGGTGACATAGAAAACGAGCAATATATAGCAAGATGTTTCATCTCTAATGGTCTCCCTCCACTAATATTTCGACTAGTTGAAAAGAGAAAATAGGGAGAGAAGATGGAGAGTACTGGGCTATAGGGAAGCACAGAGTCAAACGTAAGGAAGTTTAGGATTGTTTTCATCAGCACAGGCCAACAGGAACCAACAGATAGGATAAAAATATAAGAATGAAGAGGGAAAGCATAGAGGAGCTCTCAAGAAAAACATAGTTTGCAATGGAATGTTGATGGGAACCAAAGATTTTAAATTAAAGCAGAAAGAGCATAGAGTGAAATCTACTCAGAGCAGGGCAAAACAAAGTTGATTGTAGCAAATCCTTATTTTAACAGACTAAGAGGAAAGTAAGGCCAAAACAGGGTATCACCAGGAAAGGCAGCTTACCAGAAAAGTCATACTCAGTGTTTTTTCTTTTATTGCCTCTCTGAATACAGTTGGCACTTGCCAGTTTTGAATATAAACATTTTAGAAATATGTCCTGGAAATGATGCTTCCTATATACAAGAGACCAAAGTGGTTATCTAGGGGTCTGCTTTTCAATGTTTGATTCTTTCTAATTTTTAAACTATGTAGAGGTTTTACCAATTAAAATTTTTAAATGATATCTTCGAAATTGAATCAGAAGGACTATTTCCTTTGTGTGATATGTAGGTTCTAAGGCAAGGTTGCTTTTCATCTTTACATTTCTTTCCTTCCTAACACAGAGAGCACATTGATCAACAGCCATCGTTCATTCTTAGATCTTAGCTACCTAAGAAGAAAAAGAAAAATTCAAGCCCCACATCTCTAATTCCACATTGAGGGAATTTGCTGGCGGTCCAATGGTTAGGACTCGGTGCTTTCACTGCCAGGGCCACGTGGTGCGGCAAAAAAATAAAAATAAAAAAAAAATTCCACATTTATCTAGAACAATTTTGTGGAGGCCTTTCGATGTTCTTACATTTGAAAATCTTTTCTAATTGGATTCTAGTGATGATGTTTTTTTTAGGTTTTGGGATGTCATATTCTTGGATGTTGAAGATAATGATAAGATAATGTAAGTTCTAGAATAAATACAAAAACCTTCTTGATACTTTTTAAGCTTCCTTTCTGCTTATTATATATTTCTATTCTTTGAAATATATATTTCTATCAGGCTTAATACCTGTTACTTGCTGGGTAAAAATATGAATGAGCACAATAATGAAATTCTTTTACACTTATTATTTTGCTGTCTGCTTTGTACCAGTTTTCATTGAAATACTTGTCTGCATATATTGTGGCTACGTATACATTCACACTGATTGAATTTTGTTGCTTGTTGTGCATTTTTACTGATATATCTTCCGTGTCTGTATGTACTGGCTAGGAATTCATTCAAAATCACCTTCTATCGTGTTTTTTTGTTAATAGTATTCACTAAAATACAGTGGGCAAAATTCACTTTCATAATATTGCATGTATGGTACAGAATGTCATTTGTTAGTAAACTCATTATGCTTTGACACTTGCCACATACCCCAGTTTTTTTTTTTACGTATTTTTACATATTTCTTTTACGTTATGTAATATGTTTTTCATGATATTTCTTTGTCTTTCTAGAACTTATTGTATCTTCCTCCATATAAATCATATGCAATATATCAGTTTATTCATGTATTAATTATTACTGCTATTATTATTGGTGGTGCTGTTATAACCACTTTACAGATGAGTAATCTGAGGTAATCAGATAGCTTTTTTCTTTCCAAAAGAACTTAAGAAATTCGCTTTCGGGTAATCATTTTGAGATGGGATGAGAAACCAGGCTTGAGGAGGGTAAAAATGACTCTTTAAATTTACCATTTGGACTGAGCTATATGTGAACTCTACGTAATAGCGTGGGAACTGCACAAGAAAAGTGAGACACTGAAGATTACAATGGTAATAGCCGTACTGTTCTCTAACGGACGAAAACAATGCCTATATTATAAGTTCTATTTCTCCTCCTTTCTGGCAGTATCATGCTCAGAGTCGTGTCCTGGCAAGGAAGTCCGGATACTTAGGTTCTGAAACCTGGTAAGGATACTAACATAATGAGAGAACTTGAACAAGTCAACTCGACCTCTCTGAGCCTCAGTTTCTTTCCTCATGAAATGAGACTGTGAAAATAGAAGTTCTCTAAGGACCTCCTAGTTCTAAAATGCTCCCAGTCTACG
>NW_021703067.1:0-3842 GCF_005190385.1 Monodon monoceros
TTACAACAGACACCACAGAAATACAAAGCATCCTAAGAGGCTACTACATGCAACTATATGCCAATAAAATGGACAATCTGGAAGAAATGGACAAATTCTTAGAAATGCAGAACCTTCCAAGACTGAACCAGGAAGAAATAGAAAATATGAACAGACCAATCACAAGTAATAAAATTGAAACTGTGATTAAAAATCTTCCAAAAAACAAAAGTCCAGGACCAGATGGCTTCACAGGTGAATTCTATCAAACATTTAGAGAAGAGCTAACATCCATTCTTCTCAAACTCTTCTAAAAAATTGCAGAGGAAGGAACAGTCCCAAACTCATTCTATGAGGCCACCATCACACTGATACCAAAACCAAAGATACTCCAAAAAAAAGAAAATTACAGACCAATACCACTGATGAATATAGATGCAAAAATCCTCAACGAAATACTAGCAAACAGAATCCAACAACACATTAAAAGTATCATATGCCATGATCAAGTGGGGTTATCCCAGGGATGCAAAGATTCTTCAATATATGCAAATCAATCAATGTGATACACCGTATTAACAAATTTAATAATAAAAATCATATGATCATCTCAGTAGATGCAGAAAAAGCTTTTGACAAAATTCAACACCCATTTATGACAAAAACTCTCCAGAAAGTGGGCATAGAGGGAACCTACCTCAACATAATAAAGGCATTATACGACAAACCCACAGCAAACATCATTCTCAATGGTGAAAAACTGAAAGCATTTCCTCTAAGATCAGGAACAAGACAAGGATGTCCACTCTCACCCCTATTATTCAGCATAGTTTTGGAAGTCCTAGCCATGGCAATCAGAGAAGAAAAAGTAAAAGGAATACAAATTGGAAAAGAAGAGGTAAAACTGTCACTGTTTGCAGATGACATGATACTATACATACAGAATCCTAAAAATGCCACCAGAAAACTACTAGAGCTAATCAATGAATTTGGTAAAGATGCAGGATATAAAATTAATGCACCAAAATCTCTGGCATTCCTATACACTAATGATGAAAAATCTGAAAGGGAAATTAAGGAGACACTCCCATTTACCATTACAACAAAAAGAATAAAATACCTAGGAATAAAACTATCTATGGAGACAAAAGACCTGTATGCAGAAAACTCTAAGACACTGAAGAAAGAAATTAAAGATGATACAAACAGATGGACAGATATACCATGGTCTTGGATTGGAAGAATCAATATTGTGAAAATGACTATACTACCCAAAGCAATCTACAGATTCAATGCAATCCCTATCAAATTACCAATGGCATTTTTTACAGAACTAGAACAAAAAATCTTAAAATTTGTATGGAGACACAAAAGAATCTGAATAGCCAAAGCAGTCTTGAGGGAAAAAAAAAACGGAGCTGGAGGAATCAGACTCCCTGACTTCAGACTATACTACAAAACTACAGTAATCAAGACTATATGGTACTGGCACAAAAACAGAAATATAGATCAATGGAACAGGATAGAGAGTCCAGAGATAAACCCATGCACAAATGGTCAACTAATCTATCACAAAGGAGGCAAGGATATACAATGGAGAAAAGGCAGTCTCTTCAATAAGTGGTGTTGGGAAAACTGGACAGCTATATGTAAAGGAATGAAATTAGAACACTGCCTAACACCATACGCAAAAATAAACTCGAAATGGATTAGAAACCTAAATATAAGACCAGACACTATAAAACTCTTAGAGGAAAACACAGGAAAAACACTCTTTGACATAAATCACAGCAAGATCTTTTTTGATCCACCTCCTAGAGTAATGGAAATAAAACCAAAAATAAACAAATGGGACCTAATGAAATTTAAAAGCTTTTGCAAAGCAAAGGAAACTATGAACAAGATGAAAAGACAGCCCTCAGAATGGGAGAAAATATTTGCAAACGAATCAACAGAAAAAGGATTAATCTCCAAATCATATAAGCAACTCATGCAGCTCAATATCAAGACAATAAACAACCCAATCCAAAAATAGGCCAAAGACCTATATAGACATTTCTACAAAGAAGACATACAGATGGCCAAGAGGCACATGAAAATATGCTCAACATCACTAATTATTAGAGAAATGCAAATCAAAACTCCAATGAGGTATCACCTCACACCAGTTAGAATGGGCCTCATCAGAAAATCTACAAACAACAAATGCTGGAGAGGTTGTGGAGAAAAGAGAACCCTCTTGCACTGTTGGTGGGAATGTAAATTGATACAGCCACTATGGAGAAGAGTATGGAGGTTCCTTAATAAACTAAAAATAGAATTATCATATGACCCAGCAATCCCACTATTGGGCATATACCCAGAGAAAACCATAATTCAAAAAGACACATGCACCCCAGTGTTCATTACAGCACTATTTACAATAGCCAGATCACGGAAGCAAACTAAATGCCCATCGATAGACAAATGGATAAAGAAGATGTGGTACATATATACAATGGAATATTAGTCATAAAAAGTAATGAAATTGGGTCATTTGCAGAGATGTGGATGAATCTAGAAGCTGTCATACAGAGCAAAGTAAGTCAGAAAGAGAAAAACAGATATCGTATATTAACGCATATATGTGGAACCTAGAAAAATGGTACAGATAAACCAGTTTGCAGGGCAGAAATTGAGACACAGATGTGGAGAACAAACATATGGACACCAAGGGGGGAAAGTGGCATGGGGGGTGGGGGAGTGGTGGTGGGATGAATTGGGAGACTGGGATTGACATATATACACTAATATGTATAAAGTGGATAACTAATAAGAACCTGCTGTATAAAAAAATATTAAATTTAAGAATTAAAAAAAAGAAAACATCACCACAGTAATTATCCATAATGCAATTATTTGCTTAACTTATCTTTTGCATTAGACTCTTAAATTCCTCAAAGACAAAATAATACCCTCAATATCATTAGTGCCTAAAATACTACACTACCTAGCAAGTATCATTTATTAATATATTCTGAGTGAGTTAGTTAAGGTATACTTTAGGGCCAAGATGATAAAGTATACCATACCAAAGTACTGGAATGGTAGCCAAGGAAGTAGAACATTCCAAGAGAAGAGAGGATGATTAGTACAGTCAAACAACACAAATAAATCAGGGGAGATAAGAAATGAAAAGTACTCATTGGTTTAGCTATTGGGAAGTGATGAACACAATGGCAGTTTCTGAAAATCACTTAGAATGAAGCTATACATTATCCTGAGCTGAGACATTAACATGGAAATTGAGGGAGATGAGAGCTAGTCACTTGAAAAATATATTAAGAACTACTTATTGAGTGCCTACTAGTGCTATTATTTTACTTAGGAGTCATATAAAAGGAAAAGTAAGTGATGACATATAAGTTTGAAAGAATATTTATTATCCTATATAAAAATAATACCCCCAAATTTTACAGATATTTTAGGGTTATGGTAGGTAGAATTCTAAAGGTGCCAGCACATGATTTCTGTCCCTTGGTTATTCAACTAAACACTAATCTGGATACTGTTGTGAAGGAATTTTGCAGGTGTAATTAAAGTCCCAAGTCAGGTGACCTTAAAACACAAAGATTATTTGGGTGGGCCTGACCCAGTTGGGTGAAAACCACTGAAAGCAGAGACTTTCTCCAGATGGTAGCAGAAGAAAAAATTAAATAGATTCAAGCATAAGAAGGATTTGACACACTGTTGCTTGTTTGAAGAAGGTAAAGGAATGCAGGCAGCTTCTAAGAGGAGGGAACTGCCTCAGCTAACAACCAGAAAAAGAATGGAGCCCTCACACCTACATCCTCAAGAAAGTGGATTCTGCCAACAAGGAAAAT
>NW_021703068.1:0-1636 GCF_005190385.1 Monodon monoceros
GCAGGCAGGAGGAGCCTCACAACACAGGGCCCAAAGTATAAAAAAGGGGCGGAATCCAGCAGTTGGAACCTCCCAGCAGTCGGCCCAGAACACAGAGGCTATCGGATCTTGGCCTGAGTGAACTAACACCAGAGAACCAACATCACGAAACTGTGAGCAACCCAGGCGGTGGTACCACAGATCAGAAGGCCCACATCCCCATGGGGATGGGAAACTTACAGGAGTGTCCTGACATCACTGGGCTCACATCAGAAATCGTGGGGTGCCCAGCAGTTAGAGCCTGAAGCAAGAGGGCCTTCACCACCTTGGAGAGGAGGGTACAAGAAGGCTCCATCTGCAACCAGAGGTCCAACGTCAAAAAGGCAATGGGAGCAAGCCAGGAAGGAGTTACCTCACAGCAGAAAGCCCACCTCACAGAAGACTGAGGAACCCAGCCATGATCAGACTCTCACCAGAGGGCCCACATCAGCAAGGGGCTGGGAACCAGGCAGGAGTGTCCTCATACCAGTGGGTCCACATCATAGAAAGGTGAGGAACCCAGAACATGTGGCCTAAACAAGAGAACCCACATCTCCAAGGGGCTGGGAGTGAGGAAGGCAGGAGGAGCCTCAAAACAGAGGGCCCATAGAATAAAAAACGTGAGGAATCCTGCAGTTGGAACCTCCTAGCATGCGGCAAGGAGCAGCAAGACTATGGGATCCCGGTCAGTGTGAACTCACAACAGAGGGCCCTCATCATGAAACTGTGAACAACACAGCTGTTGGGACCACAGAACAGAAGGCCCACATTCCCATGCTGTTGGGAACCTGGCAGGAGTGTACTCGCACCACAGGGCACACATCAGAAAATTTTGGGAGCCCAGGAGTTAGGGCCTGACGCCAGAGGGCCCTCATTACCGAGGGCAGGAGACTCCCAGCAGGCACCAACTCCCAACTGAGGGCCCACGTGGCCAAGGTGATGTGCACCAGCCAGGCAGGAGTGACCTCACAGCAGAGGGCCTACATCAAAGAAGGGTGAGGTACCCAGCCAGGATAAGACTCTCACCAGAGGGCTCACATCACCAAGGGGATCGGATCCAGGCAGGAGTGGCCTCACTCCAGTGTGGCCAAATCATAGAAAGGTGAGGAACCCAGAACATGTGGCCTAAACCAGAGGACCCACATATCCAAGGGGCTCGGAGTGAGGCAGGCAGGACAAGCCTCACAACGCAGGGTCCATAGAATAAAAAAGGTGAGGAATCCAGCAGTTGGAACCTCCCAGCAGGTGGCCCAGAGCACCCAGTCTATGGGATTCAGGCCACAGTGAACTCACAGCAGAGGGCCCACATCATGAAACTGTGAGCAACCCAGACGTTGGGACCTCAGAGCAGAAGGCCCACATTCCCATGGGGATGGGAACCTGGCAGGAGTGTCATCGCACTGGTGGGCGCACAGCAGAAAAAGTGGGGATCCCAGCAGTTAGGGCCTGACGCCAGAGAGCCCTCATCACCGATGGGAGGAGGTTCCCAGCAGGCTCCAACTGCAACCAGAGGGCCCATGTGGCCAAGGCGACTTGTGCCAGCCAGGCAGGAGTGACCTCACAGCAGAGGACCTATGTCACAGAAGGGGGAGGAACCCAGCCAGGATAAGACTCTCAC
>NW_021703069.1:0-1339 GCF_005190385.1 Monodon monoceros
ACTGGGGCAAAAGGAGGGTGGGAGCCTGGGAGGCCCCAGTGTTACTGAACAAAACATGGGTCGGCTTGCCCGAGTGCAGTAAAGCCAGTCTACTGACACCTGGTGTGGTGAAGGAAAGTGCAGCTTTAACTGTAAAAGTGCCAATACAAGGAGGCCAGGTGGCTTGTGCTCTAAAACCCCAAGCTCCCTGAAGGATTTCAGTAAAGCAATATTAAAGGCCAGGTGAAGGAGGGGCGTCGCAGGGTTTGTGATCAGCTGGTGCACAATTCTCTGGTTGATGGTGAGGTAACAGGCGGTTAACATTAGAAATTCTTAGGATCCAGAAGCTACTCGGCTACCTGTTCATGATCATCAAGTAGTTAATTTCTTCCACTTGGTGGTGGAGGAAGTGTGCATCAGACCCTGCTATCCAGGCCCTTCCGAGAGGAGCTACAGCAGAGGCTGTGGGGGAGGGGTCTGTCCTGGGAAGGCCCCGTAAGGCCCTGCTTGGTTACACCTGGTGCCTGGGCTCAGCAACCTGGGAGGTTGGGGCTGCTCCTAGGTGTGTGGAGCTGCAGGCCCAGTCCTCTGAGGGGCCTGTTAGCCCACAAGGTGAGATGGGGGTGCAGCGGCTGGACAGAAGCCTCTGGCCTGGGAGAGTGGTCAGGGCTGGAAATGTCACGGGAATCATCACAGGGAGGGAGAGAAAAGGCCAATAGGGGCAGGTAGGTCACAGCAGACTACGTGCAGGTGACTGTGGTCCTGGTGGAAGCAACTCAGTGCCAGAAAGGAGTGGCCGTCAGAGTCTCAGCTCCATTCTCCTGTCCCTTTGTAAAACCGCTGTGTCAGAGTTTGAGACACCGCCAGGAGAAGTCTGGGCCCCGTGCTGCCATGGCTTCATCAAAGGGCCCAGGGGGAACAGAGAACCACTGCAGGCCCTGCCCATGTCCGCACTGGGAATGAATCCCATCGGGGCTCCTGAGCTCACAGACTTGGGGGAACCTCTGTCCTCAGGACCAGCCTTCCTCCCTCCTCTCACCTGCTGGTCAGAGGCCAGGAACGCCCAACATGGCTCCACACCCAGGGCCTGGATTCTGGGACAGCTTAGGGGTAAGCAAGACCCTCATCCTCCTTTATCTGCCTGGGGGTGAGAATGTCTTGAACGCTGCAATTGACTGATTATGGAGGGCTGAATGTTTCCAGCAGGTATGGGTGGAAAGATGGGGTGGGAGATTCCTATGTCTGCAGGGTCTTCCCAGCATGAAGATCTGTGTGTTTCCCCCGGCCAGTCAACATCCTCCCAGGAAGCCCAGATCCAGGATTACGAGGGCAGAGGCTCTCCCCTTGCTTATCTGTAACT
>NW_021703070.1:0-6193 GCF_005190385.1 Monodon monoceros
CCACCAGGGAAGCCCTTTTTTTTTTTTAACTTTTTAAATAAGATATAATTAAATGAGATATAATTCACAAACCATGCAATTTACAATTTAAAGTATACAATTCAGTGGCTTTTAGAATATTCACAGAGTTGTATAACCATCACCAAAATCAATCTTGGAACATATTCATTATCCCAAAAAGAAATTCCATACCCATGAGCTGTCACTCCCTACTCCCCATTCTCTTCAGCCTAGGCTACCACTAATGTACCTTCTGTCTCTGTAGATTTCCCTGTTCTGGACATTTCACATGAATGGAATCATACAGTTGAAGTCTTTTGTGGTTGGCTTCTTTCACTTAATATTTTTGACGGTCATCCATGTTGTAGCATATATCAGTACTTCATTCCTTTTTATAAGCCTTTGATTCTTTTTATCAGGGTCTTTTCTCACCTTTGATTTGATTCTCTGCTAAATTACTCTTTTCCTTCAGTCTCTTAGAACGTCTTCCTTTGGGGTCCCCGGTTTAGATTTTTGGTTGATGTTTCTATCGGTGTTTTGGGGGCCACTGCTTGCCCTGATCATGTCTCAGATCTGCCAAATCTTGATTGCTTTCTTAGTTCTGAACCCCATCACCTCCTCTCACCACTGATCCTTAATAACTGCACCTCTGCTTTCCTAGACACAGCTTTAACCTGCCCCTGCCTCTGCCCAGGCTGAACCTAACTAGGTTTCAGCTCGACCAGTCTGAACTGAGCAGTCAGTTCAGCCAAACAGTCAATTCAATCTACATTCCAAAAATCAGCCCCACTAGTTCTTCAATTCAGTGGTTTTACTTTTTTCATAATTAATCAGCAAATTTTTGACTGCATGAGATGATAAAGTCAAAACAGAAAATTGGTCATGTCTCAGCATCTTTTTTTAGCTTTTTTTCTCCATATAAGAATACTGAATAAATTTGGTAGGTGTAGGGAATAAGCATTTTTAACTTCATAGTTTAAAGTTTCATAGTTTGACCTCAAAGCAGAAAGAGGCTACCTCATCTCATCAGACGGGAGAGGACAATAGTGGCAGTACTTTAATAGGCATGGCAAAAGACACTTAAAATAGAGGTTATGAGACCTGCAGTAAGTAATCTCTCCATTACCTAAGACCCTCCATCTAAAACCCAGTCCACATATTCTATTCCATTTAGTAGCTGTTGGTGTTTGAGCTCTTCTTCCTCAGGACAAGTGTAAGTGCCTTGAGACTGGGCATGTCCCACTCATATTTGTACCTTTCACAGTATCTGGCACCAAACTCAGTGCCCAGTGAGTCCCCCAAAGCCACTGAATTGAATTCATGGTTAAGCTGAAGAAGGAAAAGACCTATGTTGAAAAATATAGATCCATGCACTTTTTTTTTGTGGTGGTAACACGGGAACGAAGGAGGATGTAAATAATACCTGAGTGGAAGTGCCTCAAGGGGAACATTCACCCACTCAGAATAGATTGATGTCATGTCATCTTGACTATGGGAAAAGCAAATCAAATAGGTTTAGTATTCAAAGAGCCACTTACAACGTTAAAGCTTCTACTAAATAAATCCAGCGTAATATTTTTACCAGAAAACGTCATAAGGCGTCAGATGGCAAAGTAACATGAAAAGATTCATTAGACCTGCTTAATCCATCCAGAATGAGATGAACTGTGGAGCAGTTTTATCTGGACATGGAGGCATCCAGCCTCCTCTGTATCAGACAGAAACATTCAATGCAATGAGATAAATGCAAACACTGCGAAACATTCTCTATGTATCATGAGAATATAGAGGAACATAAGTTATAAGAAAAAATGCTGAACAAAGTCTGAACTACTACCACTGTCAAAATGCTGACATTGATTTTATTCACTTCTTGAGATCTAAATTGGAAAATCAAAAAGGATCAGATTGAACACAGGTCTTTATGATATACTATAATCAAAGACAGTATGGGGCTAGAACTACAATACATAATAGAAGGTCTTAAGGATGGAATTTGCTGATTCTTGGATGGAGAAATAAGCTGCCATTATCAGAATGAGTTTTGTTCCACAACTTAGTGATTTATTACTTGTGTTGCCAATTCAGAGATCATTGTCATATCACTCAGACAAAGAAATATGAAGCTTTGTAAAGAATAAAGAAGGAAAAGGAAAGAGCTAAACTTACAAAATTATGTGCAAATAAAGAAAGGGAAGACTAATTTGCTATCAAATGGCTTTTATCTTAAAAAAATACAGAGGCACAAAGAAGTAATTCTTTCTTGTGGTTATATATAAAAGCAGGGTTGTTTAAAAATGTTAAGAAATTAGCTTTCACAGAGAAATGTGTTCATAGAGAAAATAGAGATGCTAAAATGGCATTGGAGAACTCATGTCTGGACTCTTTGCTTCCTTTGTCAGATGGTTGCTCCATTAATTAATGCAGTAGATCAGGGGTCTGTAGACTACTAAGAGAGTTTTTTTTTGTAACATTCTTTATTCCCCCCCTTTAAAAAAATGTTGAATTATAGATGATTTACAATGTTGTGTTAGTTTCAGGTGTACAGCGAAGTGATTCAGTTCTACATACATATATATTTTTTTCAGATTCTTTTCCCTCACAAATTATTAAAAAATACTGAGTAGAGTTCCCTGTGCTATCCAGGAGGTCCTTGTTGATTATTTTATATGTAGCAGTGTGTGTATGTTAATCCCAACCTCCCAATTTATCCCTCCCCCCACCACTTTTACTAAGAGGGGTTTTGACACTTGTATATATATGGTTGCAAAAATGTTTTTAGAAGAATGGTATTTCGTGACATGTGACAATTACATGAAGAATTCAGTGTCCGTAAATAAAGTTTTATTGGGACACAGCCATGCCCATGCATTTACAGATTGTCTATGGTGGCTTTCATGCCCATCACAGCAGAGTTTAGTTGGGACAGACCATATGGCCTGAAAAGCCTAAATCCATTTGTTATCTGGCCCTTTATGGGAAAAATTTGGCAACCCCTGTATTATATCATTAATGACATATCTAAACCCAGAAAGAGGACATGTTTAGAAAGAGACTGGTACTTCATGTAACTTTACATCTGAAGAAAAAAAAAATTCTACTACACAGATACACTTATTTCCATGCACACACATAAAGGGGCACCTACAGATGACCCGTAAGGGCAGCTAATACGTCTCATGGATGCTTTTGATAGAGGAGTAAATTCACATGTTCCTTGGAGTGCTACTTACGAGAAGAGATTAGCATTTGGAACAGATCCCTAGTCGTTTTTCTCTGTTCTCTTTATGACTGGAATAAATGGGCTGCATTTGACTGAGCTTTTCACAAAATTCTAGACCCATACAGCAAGAAGGAATACTAACGTTAGGTCCTTCCAAATTTAAATATGTTGAATGTCACCAGTACCAATGAGAACCTAATGATTCTTAGCAACTTGCAACATTAAAAAAAGAAAAATTGCAGCGACTTTCCTGGTGGTCCAGTAGGTAAGACTCCAGCCTCCCAATGCAGGGGGCCCAGATTCGATCCCTGGCCGGGGAACTAGATCCTGCATGCGTGCCGCAACTAAGAAGCATGCATGCCACAACTAAGAAGTCCACATGCTGCGATTAAAAGATCCCATGTACCACAACGAAGATCCCACATGCTGCAACTAAGACCCGGCACCGCCAAAGTAAATAGATAGATAGATAGATAAATAAACTTAAAAATTGGAGCTTCCTTGGCCCCATGTCACTCCCATACCCCAGGATGCACACAAGGTTGTGTGTTTTCCGACTTCTTGAGGACTTGGCCAGAGAGAAAATAGAGCATGCACAGGAAAATATATTGTTGAATTTCCTGGTTATGGCTTTCTTATTTTAGACAACTCAAGTGTAAATGCAATCCTGACCTTTAAACATCCACACGATGATGTGTGAAAAATATACGGTACAAGCAATAAACAATCAGCCAAGCATTATATTTCTAATTTAGTCTGCTACTGTCTTATAGCATGTTGATTTCATAAATATAATTTGTAGTGTTGCTATTGGGCAGAAAGCCACCACCCACAAGCAGGGTGTCTGAGTAAAACTGTCCCATAAAAGAAATCTTTAACAGAGAAACAAATACGTTAAAAAAATGTTTACTTGTCGTATGCATGAATGACCCTGAGAATAAAAGCAACTAGTGCGTGGATGAAATCGATAAATCGCTGGCTAATGTGGAACACTAGCTATTCTTTTGGAATTTTATCGTGTTGGAATATTGTGACATCTCTGTGGGACCCAGTTACTTAAGAGGCAAAGCAAGTGACTGTGAGAAGCAAGGATGAGAAGCACTGTATTTTTCATGGGGTGAGGAAGGAGGTTTGTGCTCGGAGGACTCTGTACAAAGCGGTTGACTGCAAAAAAAAGTCTACAAATTCCATGCTCCAACCCCGTCTCTGCCTGTACGCCCTTTGCAAGTTAACTTTACTGCTCCTCCCATCAAGAGGTTGGGTCTATTTTCCCACCCCTTGAACCTGGACTTGGCTGTAGGATACAAACAATCTTTTTTAAAAAAATTTAATTTTATATTGGAGTATAGTTGATTAGCAATGATGTGTTAGTTTTAGGTGTACAGCAAAGTGATTCAGTTATGCGTATACATGTATCCATTCCTTTTCAGATTCTTTTCCCATTTAGGTTATTACAGAATATTGAGTAGAGTTGCCTGTGCTATACAGTAGGTCCTTGTTGATTATCTGTTTCCTGTATAGTCTTGTGTATCTGTTAATCCCAAACTCCTAATTTATCCCTCCCCCCCACCTTCCCCCTTTGGTAAACGTAAGTTTGTTTTCTGAGAGAATCTTCAATAGCCCCTGCTCTTTGGAGTTTGCCCTTTCTTGGTGCTTTTTGTAACCCTGAGTCCGCCAGGTGATGGAGCCCAGGCTAGCCTACTGGACTCCATGGAACAGATATGAGCCATCCCAGCTGTGGCCCCTTAGATCAACCACCCTGCCACCTACTAGACAGGTGAATGAGACCGTGCTAGGCAGCCCAGACCAGAAGAACCTCTCAGCTGACCCACAGAATCAGGAGAATTTAACAAATGCTTATTATTTCAAGCCACTAAATTTTAGTGGCTTGTTATGCAGCCATAGTTAGAATAGGTGCTGAGGTACTGGACCCTGAGTGTCTCCTGCACTGGAGGTCCAGTCACACCGCTTTTGCCCAGAATTTGCCTGACAGTGGGGGCCATTACATTCAAGTCCTCTGAAGGCTGACAGGCTTCATGCTGATTGCTGGGGCTTGTTTATGGGGTCCAGGCTTACCTTAGCTCACATGGGATTATGCAAAGTCCTAGGGGACCTTCGTGTGCTGGCAGCCACTTCTGTGAAGGGTCTTACAAATTCTGGTTCCTGTGGGTTTCCTCCTGGTCTGCTGGAATGGCTCAGGTCTGAAGTTGGGGCAGCCCCTGGAACCTCCCCACCAGTTGAAGAGTTCTTCGTACTCCACAGCCTCTAATGGTCCTCTGACAGTTACATATATTTCCTGGACTTGTCCCGACTCTAGGGAGAATTTCTGAGATATTCACAGAAGCTCCAAGGACAGGGACAAAGACATACATCCATGCTATAGGCTCAGTGGGGAGGATGGTGTCAGGCTCTCTGGAGGCAAACGGCACTCCTCAGAGGACAGGCATTTTCATCGAGGGCCTGGGTTCTACACTGGATTCAGCCACAAATTAGCCCTACAGCCTGACAAAAAAAATGACTTCACTTTTCTGGGTCTCAGTTTCCAAATCCATGAAGTGGGGAGAACTGGGTTGGATGGTACTTTACTGTCTTTGCTGGATTTAACAGTCTTTGGGATTCATCTCCCAGACTTTGCACCATGTCCTTCTCCAGCCCGCACTTTTTTTGACTTTGTGCTGTCATCCCTGGACCCAGAATTGTGATTTTGAGGGAGAAGTGAGGCAGGCCCATTCCAGGATGAGGACAAGAGCAGTGGGCACAGATTTTATTCAGAACTTGCCTAACTGATGTTAAGTGACTTCTGCCAGGAGTCTGGCTAAAAGGGACTTAGTAGAGGAATTGCTGGAGGTGGGAGAGGGAGCAGCCCAAGAAGAAGTCTGGGGACAGGGTCCGATCTATTGTGTTCCCTTGTAAATGGAGGGGTCCTCCCTCCCCCTCCCCCCTCCCCCTCCCCCCTCCCCCCCCCCCTCC
>NW_021703071.1:0-1241 GCF_005190385.1 Monodon monoceros
TGTTTACAAGAACCTCGTCTACGGTACAAGTTAAATATCCAAGAAAGCAAAAAATGGATAAAGATGTTCTGGTACGTACGTACAATGGAATATCACTCAGCAATGAAATCTACGTCATCAGGCCCGTAGCGGCATGATGAGTGGATTCAGGTTCGATGATTCTACGAGAAACATGTCACACAAAAAAGAAACAACATAAGATATCACTAATACACAGAATGTAAACTTGGCTACACATGAAATAAATTACAAACAGAACAGGGTCTCAAATTTAGAAAAGCAACTTATGCTTTCTTATGGGGAAAGGTGAGTTGAGGTGCTGCATAAAACCAGAGATTGAAATTACCACAGATACCGTTCCATAAGCCAAATATTTAATAGACAAGACCTACTCCTTGCTCAACGAAATGGACTCAACACCCCATATTCAACGCCTGGGAATATAACTGACAAGTAAGGATCTTAAAACCCATGGATTTATATGTCTCCATAAGGAAATCAAGCGTGTGTACAGCGACCTAAACGCATCAGTAAGAATCCAATAAATCCCATTATCAAAATAAATTTCAAAAACAAAACACAATGACAGTGAAATAGAGAGCAATTCTTAAATAATTCATTCAGGGCTTGTGATGCAATCTGGATTTACCACATCTACCCCCAGAGCTGGGTGAGACATAAGGCTGGACACTTCGGGCTGATAGCATTGGTGAGGTTTGGTGAGCAAACGCAGACCCTTTGTAGTCATACTGCATGGTACCCATTCCAAGGGTCCCAACTCTCCATGTTGAAGGGAATCTTCCTTCAGCTAAAACATGCATGGGAAAAACAGAGTACGGTGCACCGTGTGATTGGGAAACGTTTTCAAATGCATCTCAGTTTTCGTCCCCTGGTACTAGGGTTCACCATTCCAGATGCTTTGCTAACACTCTACCCACTTGGAGACTCAGTGCCTTTAACCTCCTCTTTGGCACAGTTTGCAAATTCTGCACAAGATGAACAGGAATAGGGAGAACCAATGAGAGACTAGCTGTAGGTGTCTGCACGGGCAAATGGAATGCTCATTTCCCACCAGGAAGAGGAATTAACCAAAGGCTCAGCGTGCCTTGTGGGAAACAGATTAGGGCCTGAAGCAATGCTGCGGTTTTGCGGCCAGCTCACAAGAAAGCAAGTTGAAGAAAGGAGCTCAGGGGCCCTGTAATTCACAAACCTGCAGAGTTATGAATGACAGCTATCATCCA
>NW_021703072.1:0-1637 GCF_005190385.1 Monodon monoceros
ATGTTGATAGTTTCTGGCCTTACATTTAGGTCTTTAATCCATTTTGAACTTATTTTTGTGTATGGTGTTAGGGAGTGATCTAATCTCATATTTTTAGATGTACCTGTGCAGTTTTCCCAGCACCACTTATTGAAGAGGCTGTCCTTTCTCCCCTGTACATTCCTGCCTCCTTTATCAAAGATAAGGTGACCATATGTGCGTGAGTTTATCTCTGGGCTTTCTGTCCTGTTCCATTGATCTATTTTTCTGTTTTTCTGCCAGTACCATACTGTCTTGATTACTGTAGCTTTGTAGTATAGTCTGAAGTCAGGGAGCCTGATTCCTCCAGCTCCGTTTTTCGTTCTCAAGATTGCTTTGGCTATTCGGGGTCTTTTGTGTTTCCATACAAATTGTGAAATGTTTTGTTCTAGTTCTGTGAAAAATGCCAGTGGTAGTTTGATAGGGATTGCATTGAATCTGTAGATTGCTTTGGGTAGTAGAGCCATTTTCACAATGTTGATTCTTCCAATCCGAGAACATGGTATATCTCTCCATCTATTTGTATCATCTTTAATTTCTTTCATCAGTGTCTTATAATTTTCTGCATACAGGTCTTTTGTCTCCTTAGGTAGGTGTATTCCTAGGTATTTTATTGTTTTTGTTGCAATGATGAGTGGGAGTGTTTTCTTGATTTCACCTTCAGAGTTTTCATCATTAGTGTATAGGAATGCCAGATATCTCTATGCATTAAAGTTTGTATCCTGCTACTTTACCAAATTCATTGATTAGCTCTAGTAGTTTTCTGGTAGCATCTTTAGGTTTCTCTATTTATAGTATCATGTCAGCTGCAAACAGTGACAGCTTTACTTCTTATTTTCTGATTTGGATTCCTTTTATTTCCTTTTCTTCTCTGATTGCTGTGGCTAAAAGTTCCAAAACTATGTTGAATAAGAGTGGTGAGATTGGGCAGCCTTGTCTTGTTCCTGATCTTAGTGGAAATGCTTTGGGTTTTTTGCCGTTGAGGACGACGTTGGCTGTGGGTTTGTCATATATGGCCTTTATTAGGTTGAGGAAAGTTCCCTGTATGCCTACTTTCTGGTGGGTTTTTATCGTAAATGGGTGTTGAATTTTGTCGCAAGTTTTCTCTGCATTTATTGAGATGACCATATGGTTTTTCTCCTTCAGTTTGTTAATATGGTGTATCACGTTGATTGATTTGCGTGTATTGAAGAATCCTTGCATTCCTGGAATAAATCCCACTTGATCATGGTGTATGATCCTTTTAATGTGCTGTTGCATTGTGTTTGCTAGTATTTTGTTGAGGATTTTTGCATCTATGTTCATCAGTGATATTGGCCTGTAGTTTTCTTTCTTTGTGACATCTTTGTCTGCTTTTGGTATCAGGGTGATGGTGGCCTCATAGAATGGTATTGAGAGTGTTCCTCCCTCTGCTATATTTTGGAAGAGTTTGAGAAGGATAGGTGTTAGCTCTTCTCTAAATGTTTGAAAGAATTCACCTGTGAAGCCATCTGGTCCTGGGCTTTTGTTTGTTGGAAGATTTTTCATCACAGTTTCAATTTCAGTGCTTGTGATTGGGCTCTTCATATTTTTTATTTCTTCCTGATTCAGTCTTGGCAGGTTGTGAGAATTTCTAAGAA
>NW_021703073.1:0-5054 GCF_005190385.1 Monodon monoceros
TAGAATAAAAAACTTGAGGAATCCAGCATTTGGAAGCTCCAAGCAGGTGGCCCAGAGAACCGACGCTTATGGGATACAAACCTGAGTGAACTCACAGCAGAGGGCCCACATCATGAAACTGTGAGCAACCAAGCCGTTGGGACCTCAGAACCGAAGGCCCACATGTCCATGTGGATGGGAACCTGGCCAGAGTGTAGTCGCACCACTGGGCGCACATCAGAAAATGTGTGGAGCCCAGCACTTAGGTCCTGACAACATAGGACCCTCAACACCGAGGGGAAGAGGGCCCAGCATGCTCCAACTGCAACCAGAGGCCCACGTGTCCAAGGCGACGTGTGCAATCCAGGCAGGAGTGACCTCAGAGCAGAGGGCCTACCTCCCAGAAGTGTGAGGAATCCAGCCAGGATCAGACTCTCACCAGAGGGCCCACATCACCAAGGGGATGGGAACCAGGCAGGAGTGTCCCCACACCAGTGGGGTCTCATCACTAAAAGATGAGGAGACTGGCACATGTGGCCTCAAAACAGAGCACCTACATCACCAAGGGGCTGGGAGTGACGCAGGCAGGAGGAGCCTCACAACACAGGGGCCAAAGAATAAAAAAGTGAGGAATCCAGCAGTTGGAATCTCCCAGCAGGCAGCCCACAGCACAGAGGCCATGGGATCTAGGTCTGAGTGAACTAACACCAGAGAGCCAACATCATGAAACTGTGAGCAGCCCAGGCGTTGGGACCTCAGAGCAGAAGGCCCACATCCCCTTGGGAATGGGAACCTTACAGGAGTGTCCTGGCATCACTGGGCTCACATCAGAAAAAGTGGGGAGCCCAGGAGTTAGAGCCTGACACAAGAGGGCCCTCATCACCAAGGAGAGGTGTCTCCCAGCAGGGTACAACTGCCACCAGAGGGTCGACCTCGCCATGGCAATGGGAGCAAACCAGGCACGAATTACCTCACAGCAGAAGGCCCACTTCACAGAAGGGTGAGGAGACCAGCCAGGATCAGACTATCACCAGAGGACCCACATCACCAAGGGGATCGGAACCAGGCAGGAGTGTCCTCACACCAGTGTGGCCAAATCATAGAAAGGTGAGGAACCCGGAACATGTGGCCTAAACCAGTGGACCCACATCTCAAAGGGGCTCGGTGTGAGGCAGGCAGGAGTAGCCTCACAACACAGGGCATATAGAATAAAAAATGTGAGGAAACCAGCAGTTGGAACCTCCCAGCAGGCGTCCAACAGAAGAAAGACTATGTGATCCAGGCCGCAGTGAACTCACAGCAGAGGGCCCACATCACGAAACTGTGAGCAATGCAGCCATTGGGACTTCAGAGCAGAAGGCCCACATCCCCATGGAGATGGGAACTTGGCAGGAGTGTCCTCGCACCACTTAGTACGTATCAGAAAATGTGGGTACCCAGCAGTTATGGCCTGACGCCAGAGGGCCCTCACGACCTAGGGGAGGAGGCTCCCAGCAGGCTCCAACTGCCACCAAAGGGCCGACGTCACCAAGGCAGGGTGTGCCAGTCAGGCAGGAGTGACCTCAGAGTAGAGGGCCCACCTCACGGAAGTGTGAGGATCCCATCTAAGATCAGACACACCAGAGGGCCCACATCGCCAAGAGGTTGGAAACCAGGCAGGAGTGTTCTCACACCAGTGGACCCACATCAACGAAAGGTGAGGGACCCAGCACACGTGGCCTCAAACCATAGAACACACATCACCAAGCGGTTGGGTGTGAAGCAGTCAGGAGGAGCCTCAAAACAGAGGGCCCATAGAATATAAAAGGTGAGGAATCCCACAGTTGGAACCTCCCAGCAGGCGGCCAGGAGCAGCGAGGCTATGGGATCCAGGCCGGAGTGAACTCACAACAGAGGGCCCTCATCATGAATCTGTGAGCTGCCCAGGCGTTGGGAACTCAGAGCAGAAGGCCCACATTCCCGTGTGTTTGGGAACCTGACAGGAGTGTACTCGCACCATAGGGCATACATCAGAAAATTTTGGGAGCCCAGGAGTTAGGGCCTGACACCTGAGGGCCCTCATTACCAAGGGGAGGAGATCCCCAGCATGCACCAACTCGCAACTCAGGGCCCACGTCGCCAAGGTGATGTGTGCCAGCAAGGCAGTAGTGATCTTACAGCAGAGGGCCTACCTCACAGAAGGGCAAGGAACCCAGTCAGCATAAGACCCTCACCAGTGGGCCCACATCACCTAAGGGATCTGAAAGAGGCAGGAGTGTCCTGACACTGATGCCAGTGTGGCCACATCATAGAAAGGAGAGAAACTTAGCACATGTGGCCTGAATCAGAGGATCCACATCTCCAAGGGGCACGGAGTGAAGCATGCAGGAGTAGGCTGACAAAACAGGGCTCATAGAATAAAAAAGGTAAGGAATCCAGCAGTTGGAACGTCTGAGCAGGCAGCCCACAGCACAGAGTCTATGGGATCCAGGCCGCAGTGAAATCACAGCAGAGGGCCCACATCATGAAACTGTGAGCAACCCAGCCATTGGGACCTCAGAGCATAAGGCCCACATCCCCATGTGGATGGGAACCTGGCAGGAGTGTCCTCGCACCACTTAGCACGTATCAGAAAATATGGGAACCCAGCAGTTACGGCCTCACGCCAGAGTGCCCTCATCACCAAGGGGAGGAGGCTCCCAGCAGGCTCCAACTGCAACCAGAGGGCCCATATGGCCAAGGCGATGTGTGCCATCCAGGAAGGAGTGACCTCACAGCAGGGGGCCCACCTCACAGAAGTGTGAGAAACCCAAACAGGATCAGACTCACCAGAGCACACATATCACCAAGGGAATGGGAACCAGGCAGGAGTGTCCTCACACCAGTGGGGCCACATCATTGAAAGGTGAGGAAACCGGCACATGTGGCCTCAAACCAGAAGACCCACAACACCAAGAGGCTCGGAGTGAGGCAGGCAGGAGGTGTCTCAAAACACAGGGACCATAGAATAAAAAAGGTGAGGAATCCAGCAGTTGGAAGCTGCAAGCAGGTGGCCCAGAGCACCGAGGCCATGGGATCCATGCCGGAGTGAACTCACAGCAGAGGGCCCACATCCTGACACTGTAAGCAACCCAGCCTTTGGGACCTCAGAGCAGAAGGCCCACATCCCCATGGGGATGGGAACCTGGCATGAGTATCATCGCACCAGTGGGTGAACATCAGAAAATATGGGGAGCCCAGCAGTTAGGGCCTGACGCCATAGGGCCCTCATCACCAAGGGGAGGAGGCCCCAGCACGCTCCAACTGCTACCAGAGAGCCGACGTCGCCAAGTCAGGGTTTTCGAGCCAGGCAGGACTGACCTCAGAGCAGAGGGCCCACCTCACAAAAGTGTGAGGGAGCCAACAAGGATCAGACTCTCTCCAGAGGGCCCACATCACCAAGGGGATGGGAACCAGGCAGGAGTGTCCTGTCAGCAGTGGAGCCACGTCAGCGAAAGTTGAGGGACCCAGCACACATGACATCAAACCAGAGGACACACATCACAAAGGGGCTGGGAGTGAGGAAGGCAGGGGGAGCCTGAAAACAGAGGGCCAAGAGAAGAAAAAAGGTGAGGAATCCCGCAGTTGGAACGTCCCAGGAAGCAGCCAGGGGCAGCGAAGCCATAGGATCCAGTCCAGAATGAACTCACACCAGAAGGCCCTCATCATGTATCTGTGAGCAACCCAGGCGTTGGGACCTCTGAACAGAAGGCCCACATTCCCATGGGGTTGGGATCCAGGCAGGAGTGTACTCGCACCATAGGGCATACATCAGAAAATTTTGGGAGCCCAGGAGTTAGGGCCTGACGTCAGAGGGCCCTCATTACCAAGGGGAGGAGACTCCCAGTAGGCACTAACTCCCAACTGAGGGCCCACATCACCAAGGTGACCTGTGCCAGCTTGGCAGTATTTACCTCACAGCAGAGGGCCTACCTCACAGAAGGGTGAGGAACCCAGCCATGATAAAACTCTCACCAGAGGGCCCACACCAGCAAGGGGATGGGAACCACGCAGGAGTGTCCCCACACCAGTGGGGCCACATCACTAAAAGGTGAGGAAACTGACACATGTGGCCTCCAACCAGATGAACTACATCACCATGGGGCTGGGAGTGAGGCAGGCAGGAAGAGCTTCACAACACAGAGCCCAAAGAATAAAAAAGGTGAGGAATCCAGCAGCTGGAACCTCCCAGCAGGTGGCCCAGAGCACAGAGGCTATGGGATCTAGGCCTGAGTGAATTAACCCCAGAGAGCCAACATCATGAAACTGTGAGCCACCCCAGCGTTGGAACCTCAGAGGAGAAGGCCCACATCCCCATGGGGATGGGAACCTTACAGGAGTGTCCTGGCATTACTGGGCTCACATCAGAAAACGTGGGGAACCCAGCAGTTAGAGTCTGAACCCACAGGGCCCTCATCACCGAGGAGAGGAGCCTTCGAGCAGGCTCCGACTGCCACCAGAGGGCCGACGTCACCAAGGCAACGGGAGCAAGCCAGGCAGGAGTTACCTCACAGCAGAGGGCCCACCTCACAGAAGGGTGAGGAATCCAGCCAGGATCAGACTCTCACCAGAGGGCCCATTTCACCAAGGGGATGGGAACCAGGCAGGAGTGTCCTCACACCAGTGGGGCCACATCAACAACAGATGAGGAACCAAGCCCATGTGGCTTCAAACCAGAGGACACACATCACCAAGTGGCTGGGAGTGAGGCAGGTGCCTGGACGGGCACATTTAACTCTAATTTCCCACCAGGAAGAGGAATTAACCAAAGGCTCAGCGTGCCGTGCTGGAACAAGATTAAGGCCTGAAGCAAACCTGCGGTTTTGTGGCCAGCTTACAAGGAAGCGAGTTAAGAAAGGAAATCAGGGGCACTGTAATTCACAAACCTGCAGAGTTATAAATGACAGCTATTGTCAAAAATATATTGAAGTAAGGCTGCAAAGAGGACTTGAAAACGAGGCAGAAATGCAGGAATCAGATTTGAAGAGG
Organism: Monodon monoceros; assembly: GCF_005190385.1. Lineage (NCBI taxonomy): Eukaryota > Metazoa > Chordata > Mammalia > Artiodactyla > Monodontidae > Monodon > Monodon monoceros. The sequence goes on from NW_021703073.1 coordinate 4,987, forward strand.
TAGATTGGAATTGCATTTAAGGCATATGAAAGGCGGCAGATCTTTGACAGTGATGCACTTGGACAAAA
>NW_021703074.1:0-1370 GCF_005190385.1 Monodon monoceros
GAAAGGACTCACCAGTTGTCTGTTTGGGTTGGGAATAGAAAGACACTAAAGAGCTGGAAGAGCAGAGAGAAGCCAGGAGCAGAAGTCCCAATGTTGGGCAGAATTATCATTGGCAATGGAAGGCAAGGCTGTGAAACACCGTGAGTCATAGCCTTAAAGTTAGAAGAGCCAAATGCACCCCACACCCCAAAATCTGCATTGCTCAGCTAGACCCAGCAAACAGACCCATGATCATCTTGTCTAGAAAAGCATATGATAGCACTCCCTGTGGGACGTAATCCCTTTACTGATACTAGCTTTGACCCAATTCCATCCTCCCTTGGGTTTCCTGTAAAATCTTCTGAAACTGTAATTTTCAAAAAGTGAAAAACATGACTCTCATCCAAATATCAAATGAACATGTGTCAAAGATGTTATCCAACTTGTTAATTAATGAGGGAAACGTTAAGATGGTAAAGCTCCTTCAAAGAGCATTTTCAGGATCTAGATTTTCATAAGCATGTGGAACAACATTAGAACAAGATCACGATGTTAAATACAAAACTGGCTAATGACCTAGAGAGCAATAAGCCATAACCTTTGGGGTTATCTATTATACTGAACAGAAATTATTTGCCAAATCTACATGTTAACTAACATGCGACTTCACTGAGTCTGGAAATTTTAATGAAAAATAATGGTTGGGATGAACAAAGCATATTCTCCTGCCTAAATACCCCTCGGGTGGAGCTGCTGAACTATGCCCCTAGATGATGTTAAAAGGACATATTACCTATCGTTCTGTCTTACTTCCAAGTTTTAAATAAGTTTTCTTAACTCCTTGGTGCTTTATTTTATAATAGAGGGTGGGCAAATCTCATTAACCACATAAGCTAGAGAACCTCCCCTCCTCAAATTTTTGAAAACTGGACTGTCCATAGAAAATGTTGACCTTGGCCTTGACTGACTGGCAAGAGGAATAGTGTATGAGGAAAGAGAAGAAATTCCTGATTTGAAAGGTCACTCAGATGGCAACGGGAAACAACTAACCCCCGCTAATCTTAGCCACCTGCCAGCCTACCAGACCTTACTGACTATGTCACTCTTAAGTCTGGAATTCAGAAGGGGAAGTTGTTCACCTTCCTCTGTGCTGATCAACCACCTGAGTATAGTTCCCTCAAGATGGAACCACTGCAGTTAGAAATCCAAGGGCATCCTCTGCAGAAGCAGCACTTCTCAGGGGGGTGAGGTACACACTACCCTTTGAGTGTGGTACAAAAAGCAACTTCAAGCATCCCTCAAAGAGACCAAGTGTTTAAATCAGTTGGTGTGGATCTCCAGACGTCTGTCCAAGAAGATGCTCTTGGTGCACCCAACTCCACATAGGACCA
>NW_021703075.1:0-3776 GCF_005190385.1 Monodon monoceros
CACCACTGCCAGGGTCCCGGGATCCAGGGACAACTTCCCCGGGAAAATGAACGGCGCTCCTCAGGCTGGTGCAACGTCATGGTGGCCTCTGCCGCCGCAGGCCTGCGCCGCACTCCATGCCCCTCCCTCCTCCCCCCCGGACTGAGTGAGCCTAGCCCCCCAATCAGCGTCTCCTTTAACCTCGTCCTGTCTGAGCGAAGAACAGATGCCCTCTGGCGAACTACACGCAGAGGCGGGGCCAAATCCAAAGCTGAGCCCTGGGAGCTGTGTGAACAAAGAAGAGAAAGGGAAATCTCTCCCAGTAGCCTCAGAAGCAGCGGATTAAAGCTCCACGATCAACTTGATGTACCCTGAATCTGTGGAATACCTGAATAGACAACGAATCATCCCAGATTGAGGAGGTGGAGTTTGAGAGCAAGATTTATGATTTTTTCCCCTTTTCCTCTCTTTGTGTGTATGTGTATGCTTCTGTGTGAGATTTTGTCTGCATAGCTTTGCTTTCACCATTTGTCCCAGGGTTCTACCTGTCCTTTTTTTTGTTTGTTTTTTCTACATTAAAAATTTTTTTTCTTAATAATTACTTTTTATTTTAATAACTATTTTATTTTACCTTACTTTATTTTATTTTCTATTGTCCTCTGTCTTTCTTTCTTTCTACTTTTCACCCCTTTTATTCTGAACCGTGTGCATGAAAGGCTCTTGGTGCTGCAGTCAGGAGTCAGTGCTGTGCCTCTGAGGTGGGAGAGCCAACTTCAGGACACTGGTCCACAACAGACCTCCCAGCTCCACGTAATACCAAATGGCGAAAATCTCCCAGAGATCTCCATCTCAAAACCAACACCCAGCTTCACTCAACGACCAGCAAGCTACAGTGCTGGACACCCTATGCCAAACAATTAGCAAGACAGGAACACAACCCCATCCATTAGCACAGACGCTGCCTAAAATCATAATAAGTCCACAGACACCCCGAAACACACCACCAGATGTGGAACTGGCCACCAGAAAGACAAGGTCCAGCCTCATCCACCAGAACACAGGCACTAGTCCCCTCCACCAGGAGCTTACACAACCCACTGAAACAACTTTAGCCACTGGGGACAGACACCAAAAACAATGGGAACTATGAACCTGCAGGCTGCAAAATGGAGACCTCAAACACAGTAAGATAAGCAAAATGAGAAGACAGAAAAACACACAGCAGTTGAAGGAGCAAGATAAAAACCCACCAGACCCAACAAATGAAGAGGAAATAGGCAGTCTACCTGAAAAAGAATTCAGAATAATGATAGTAAAGACGATCCAAAATCTTGGAAATAGAATAGAGAAAATGCAAGAAACATTTAACAAGGACCTAGAAGAACTAAAGAGGAAACAAGCAACGATGAACAACACAATAAATGATATTAACAATACTCCAGATGGGATCAATAGCAGAATACCTGAGGCAGAAGAACGGATAAGTGACCTGGAAGATAAAATAGTGGAAATAACTACTGCAGAGCAGAATAAAGAAAAAAGAACGAAAAGAACTGAGGACAGTCTCAGAGACCTCTGGGACAACATTAAACGCACCAACATTCGAATTATAGGGGTTCCAGAATAAAAAGAGAAAAAAGAAAGGGATTGAGAAAATATTTGAAAAGGTTATAGTTGAAAACTTCCCTACTATGGGAAAGGAAATAGTTAATCAAGTCCAGGAAGCACAGAGATTCCCATACAGGATAAATCCAAGGAGAAAAACGCCAAGGCACATATTAATCAAACTGTCAAAAATTAAATACAAAGAAAATATATTAAAAGCAGCAAGGGAAAAACAACAAATAACACACAAGGGAATCCCCATAAGGTTAACAGCTGATCTTTCAGCAGAAACTCTGCAAGCCAGAAGGGACTGGCAGGACACATTTAAAGTGATGAAGGAGAAAAACCTACAACCAAGATTACTCTACCCAGCAAGGATCTCATTCAGATTTGATGGAGAAATTAAAACCTTTACAGACAAGCAAAAGCTGAGAGAGTTCAGCAGCACCAAACCAGCTTTACAGCAAATGCTAAAGGATCCGCTCTAGGCCTGAAACACAAGAGAAGGAAAAGACCTATAATAACAAACCCAAAACAATTAAGAAAATGGGAATAGGAACATACATATGGATAATTACCTTAAATGTAAATGGATTAAAAGCTCCCACCAAAAGACACAGACTGCCTGAATGGATACAAAAACAAGACCCATATATATGCTGTCTACAAGACACTCACTTCAGACCTACAGACACATACAGAAAGTGAGGGGATGGAAAAAGATATTCCATGCAAATGGAAACCAAAAGAAAGCTGGAGTAGCAATTCTCATATCACACAAAATAGACTTTAAAATAAAGACTATTAGAAGAGACAAACAAGGACACTACATAATGATCAAGGGATCGATCCAAGAAGAAGATATAACAATTATAAATATTTATGCACCCAACATAGGAGCACCTCAATACAGAAGGAAAATACTAACACCATAAAAGGGGAAATCGACAGTAACACATTCATAGTAGGCGACTTTAACACCCCACTTTCACCCATGGACAGATCATCCAATAAGAAAATAAATAAGGAAATACAAACTTAAAATGATACATTAAACAAGATGGACTTAATTGATATTTATAGGACACTCCATCCAAAAACAACAGAATACACATTTTTCTCAAGTGCTCATGGAACATTCTCCAGGATAGATCATATCTTGGGTCACAAATCAAGCCTTGGTAAATTTAAGAAAATTGAAATTGTATCAAGTATCTTTTCCGAACACAACGCCATGAGACTAGATATCAATTACAGGAAAAGATCTGTAAAAAGTACAAACACATGGAGGCTAAACAATACACTACTTAATAATGAAGTGATCACTGAAGAAATCAAAGAGGAAATCAAAAAATACTTAGAAACAAATGACAATGGAGACACAACGACCCAAAACCTATGGGATGCAGCGAAAGCAGTTCTAAGGGGGAAGTTTATAGCAATACAAGCCCACCTTAAGAAGCAGGAAACATCTTGAATAAACAACCTAAACTTGCACCTCAAGCAATTAGAGAAAGAAGAACAAAAAAAAAACCCCAAAGTTAGCAGAAGGAAAGATATCATAAAAATCAGATCAGAAATAAATGAAAAAGAAATGAAGGAAACAATAGCAAAGATCAATAAAACTAAAAGCTGGTTCTTTGAGAAAATAAACAACACAGATAAACCATTAGCCAGACTCATCAAGAAAAGAAGAGAGAAGACTCAAATCAATAGAATTAGAAATGAAAAAGGAGAAGTAACAACTGACACTGCAGAAATACAAAAGTTCATGAGAGATTACTACAAGCAACTCTATGCCAATAAAATGGACAATCTGGAAGAAATGGACCAATTCTTAGAAATTCACAACCTGCCAAGACTGAATCAGGAAGAAATAGAAAATATGAACAGACCAATCACAAGCACTGAAATTGAAACTGTGATTAAGAATCTTCTAACAAACAAAAGCCCAGGACCAGATGGCTTCACAGGCAAATTCTATCAAACATTTAGAGAAGAGCTAACACCTATCCTTTTCAAACTCTTCCAACATATAGCAGAGGGAGGAACACTCCCAAATTCCTTCTACGAGGCCACCATCACCCTGATACCAAAACCAGACAAGGATGTCACAAAGAAAGAAAACTACAGGCCAATATCACCGATGAACATAGATGCAAAAATCCTCAACAAAATACTAGCAAACAGAA
>NW_021703076.1:0-2888 GCF_005190385.1 Monodon monoceros
TAATCATTAGAGAAATGCAAATCAAAACTACAATGAGATATCATCTCACACCAGTCAGAATGGCCATCATCAAAAAATCTAGAAACAATAAATGCTGGAGAGGGTGTGGAGAAAAGGGAACACTCTTGCACTGCTGGTGGGAATGTGAATTGGTTCAGCCACTATGGAGAACAGTATGGAGGTTCCTTACCAAACTACAAATAGAACTACCATATGACCCAGCAATCCCACTACTGGACATATACCCTGAGAAAACCAAAATTCAAAAAGAGTCATGTACCAAAATGTTCATTGCAGCTCTATTTACAATAGCCTGGAGAGGGAAACAACCTAAGTGTCCATCATTGGATGAATGGATAAAGAAGATGTGGCACATTATACAACGGAATATTACTCAGCCTTAAAAAGAAACGAAATTGAGCTATTTGTAATGAGGTGGATAGACCTAGAGTCTGTCATACTGAGTGAAGTAAGTCAGAAAGAAAAAGACAAATACCGTGTGCTAACACATATATATGGAATTTAAGGGAAAAAAGTGTCATGAAGAACTTAGGGGTAAGACAGGAATAAAGACACAGACCTACTGAAGAACGGACTTGAGGATATGGGGAGAGGGAAGTGTGAGATGTGACAGGGCGAGAGAGAGGCATGGACATATATACACTAACAAACCTAAGGTAGATAGCTAATGGGAAGCAGCCACATGGCACAGGGATATCGGCTCGGTGCTTTGTGACCGCCTGGAGGGGTGGGATAGGGAGGGTGGGAGGGAGGGAGACGCAAGAGGGAAGAGATATGGGAACATACGTATATGTATAACTGATTCACTTTGTTATAAAGCAGAAACTAACACACGATTGTAAAGCAATTATACCCCAATAAAGATGTTAAAAATAAAAGTGAAAAAAAAAAAACCTATGGCATGCAGCAAAAGCAATCCTAAAAGGGAAGTTTGTAGCAATGCAATCGTACCTCAAGAAACAAGAAAAATCTCAAATAAACAATCTAACCTTACACCTAAAGGAACTAGAGAAAGAAGAACAAACAAAACCCAAAGTTAGTAGAAGGAAAGAAATCATAAAGATCAAAGCATAAATAAATGAAATAGAAACAAAGAAAACAGTAGCAAAAATCAATGAAACTAAAAGCTGGTTCTCTGAGAAGATAAGCAAAACTGATGAATCCTTAGGCAGACTGATCAAGAAAAAGAGAGAGAGGACTCAAATCAATAAAATTAGAAATGAAAAAGGAGAAGTTACAACAGACACCACAGAAATACAAAGCATCATAAGAGGCTACTACAAGCAACTCTATGCCAATAAAATGGACACCTGGAAAAAATGGACAAATTCTAAGGAAGGTATAATCTTCCAAGACTGAACCAGAAAGAAATATATTATGAACAGACCAATCACAAGTAATGAAAATGAAACTGTGATTAAAAATATTCCAACAAACAAAAGTCCAGGGCCAGATGGCTTCACAGGTGAATTCTATCAAACGTTTAGAGGAGAGCTAACACCCATCCTTCCCAAACTCTTCCAAAATCTTGCAGAGGAAGGAACACTCCCAAACTCATTCTACGATGCCACCATCACCCTGATTCCAAAACCAGACCGAGATACTACCAAAAAAGAAAATTACAGACCAATATCACTGATGAACATAGATGCAAAAATCCTCAACAAAATACTAGCAAACAGAATCCAACAACACATTAAAAGGATCATACACCATGATCAAGTGGGATTTATCTCAGAGATGCAAGGATTCTTTAATATACGCAAATCAATCAATGTGATACACCATATTATCAAATTGAAGAATAAAAACCATATGATCATCTCAATAGATGCAGAAAAAGCTTTTGACAAAATTCAACACCCATTTATGATAACAACTCTCCAGCAAGTGGGCATACAGGGAACCTACCTCCACATAATAAAGGCCATATATGACAAACCCACAACAAACATCATTCTCAATGGTGAAAATCTGAAAACATTTCCTCTAAGATCAGGAACAAGACAAGGATGTCCACTCCTGCCCACTAGTATTCAACGTAGTTTTGCAAGTCCTAGCCACGAAAAAGAAATAAAAATAATACAAATTGGAAAAGAAGAAGTGAAACCGTCACTGTTTGCAGATGACATGATACTATACATAGAGAATCCTAAAGATGCCACCAGAAAACTACTAGAGCTAATCAATGAATTTGGTAAAGTTGCAGGATGCAAAATTAATGCAGAGAAATCTCTTGCATTCCTATACACTAACAACAAAAGATCAGAAAGAGAAATTAAGGAAACAATCCCTTTCACCATTGCAACAAAAAGAATAAAATACCTAGCAATAAACCTACCTAAGGAGTTAAAAGGCCTATACTCAGAAAACTATAAGACACTGATGAAAGAAGTCAAAGATGACACAAACAGATGGAGAGATATACCATGTTCTTGAAGAATCAATATTGTGAAAATGACTATACTACCCAAGCAATCTACAGATTCAGTGCAATCCCTATCAAATCACCAATGGCATTTTTTACAGAACTAGAACAAAAAAATCTTAAAATTTATATGGAGACACAAAGGACCCCAAATTGCCAAAGCAATCATGAGGGGAAAAAATGGAGCTCGGTGAATCAGACTCCTTGACTTCAGACTATACTACAAAGCTACAGTAATCAGACAATATGGTACTGGCACAAAAACCAAAATATAGGTCATTGCAACAGTGTAGAAAGCCCAGAGATAAATCCACACACCTATGGTCAACTAACCTGTGACAAAGGAGGCAAGGATATACAATGCAGAAAAGACCGTCTCTTCATAAATGGTCCTGGGAAAACTGGACAGGTACATGTAAAAGAATGAAATTAGAGCACT
>NW_021703077.1:0-2592 GCF_005190385.1 Monodon monoceros
TGGGTTTTTGATGAATGGCAGTTATGATATGATTATTATGAACCCCCGGAATACCACCCTCCCATCAGAGTTTATTTTTAATCCAGTAGGTAGCAGAGAATATGCAGTGCACTAGGGCAAAAGAAACAAATACTCACAAATGAGCTAAATCAGTCAAAGTATCTTTTATTTCTACCAAAAGAAAGTTTAAACGAAGTAAGGCAAACCATGAGTTAAATGGCTTTTACTCTCTGTTTTCTCCATTTTTTGTTTCTAAATATTTTCTGTGGTCGCCTTTCACATTTCCATGACAATGTCTATTGCAGTGCCATGTTTTCTACTTCTGGATCATACAGAAAACGTAGATGGTTCGTGAATTTCTTTTACATATACCAAAACTGTAACTTTAGAATTCTTTAAACAGCAATAAATATGCAAGCAATGTCCTTCACGAATTCCTATTCGTAAGAAAATACACTATCTATTACAAGAAAAAAACATTTGAAAAAACCTAAATCAATCAATAATATATAGAAGTTACTAGTTTAAAACAGGAAGATAAATAAGATCTATACTTTGTTCCCTCCACCCCTACTTCTCTGCACTATTTAGGAGCCTGACTGCTCTCTTCCAAAACAAAGTGAGCAAACTGCCCGCGGCCTCCCTCCCTACATGTGGGAGGAGCTGCGGGCCTTGGCCCTGGAAGGGGCTCTGCCCTCAGCAACAGCTGCAGCCCTGGCCGCGGCTCTCACTGCTGCTCTCTCTCCCTCATCTTTCAGAGCCTCCTCATAGAGATCTGGGAAGGCACTGGGGACGGTACCGGTGGACTTGGCCATAAACTCCAGCACTTTCATCTTGCTGGTTTCAGCGTGGGCTCTCGGGCCCCACAGGAACTCATAGCGTGGAGGATCGCTGTTGGGCACCTGGCGGTACGTCAGGTACTTCTGCTGCACGAAATCTTTGCTGATGAGCCTCCTGGGCTCCCCAAAGATCCAGTGCCTCCTCCCAGCATACAAACCCAACTCACTGAGGAATTTCCAGATCTCCTCCTCGGTGGCACGGTTGCCCTTCTTGAAGATCAGGCCCAGGAGAACCATCAGGAGACCGGACGTGGGCGGCCCCGACTCATCACTCGGACTTCCGTCGCTGGGGAGGGCCATCTTGCTGATGAGGGCGTAGGAGTGATTGCTGGGGTCGACATCCTTCAGCTCGAGGCCAAAGACCACCTCCATGATCTCAGAGGCTCTGCTGAGGATCTCAGGGAAGTGCTTCTGGTACTTCCTGCTGATAGCCTTCAGCAGTGCTGCCTGCGGGATGGGCTCCTTCGTCTTGTACTTCTCCAGCAGGAAGTGCACCAACATTCTGACCTTCCTGGTCAGAGGATCTCTGCAACTGCTGCGAGTGGAAGGTGCTGCCTGGGAGGTACCTGCACTTTTCTCATCTTGGCTCTGGGCACCCTCTTCAGATCCTGGGCATGAAACTCCTTCATCACGAGAGGTAGTGGCTGGGGCTCCCTGAGGCTCCTGGCGAGTGCCAGCAGCAGGGGAGCTCGGGGGAGTACCCCGAGAAACAGAAGCGGGGGAGGAGGGTGACTCTTCTATCTCTTCTGCCACCGCTGCTGCCGCCGCTGCCGCCACCGACTCCTCAGTGGCCTGGGCACCCTTGAGACTCCGAGTCTCCGCCCAGGCCTGGTGGCGTTTCTCGCGGGCACGGCGCTTGCTCTTCCGGCCCCGAGGCATGATGACACAGGTCAGGGCCAGCAGGCGGGAGTGTGCGCAGGAAGGCAGGCAACGAGGGCACCTGGGGGAGGGACAAGGAGATGCTGTGAGCACCTTCAGCGGGGAGATTCCTCCCTGGCTTTAACCAAGGCCGCCTCTGCAGGGTCCTTGAAGGCACTGCTCGAGGACCCACAGGGCTCCTGTTCTCCTGCTCAGCCTGTCCCTTGAGACCCCTGTGGAGGACGGTAGAGTGAGCCTTGGGGCACAGCCAGCAAGCCCTGCCTGGGCGGTACTGGGGTGACAGTGGGGGCTGGCAGGGGAGGTAGGTCTCCACGGTTCCCATTCAGAGTCAGGATGACAGTTGTTGGCAAGACACCCCCCCACCCCATCCCCTCTGCTGCTCTGAAGTTGACACCACCATCTTCCATGACACCCAGGAGGAGGAAAGGAGGGAGCGTTCAGCCCACCACCGAAGGGTCCTGGGACCCTCCCTTCTGCTGCCTGGTGGCTGCCCCTTCAGAACAAAGCTCTAACCTCCCTTGGACCTGGCAGAGGAAATTACGGGCAGTCTCAGCCTGACAGTCCTTTCTTGGGAGTCTACCTGACAGTCCTTTCTTGGGAGTTTAAGGGTTGACAGGAGGGAACGGGCCATATTCTCTCTTGTCCCTTCTCTTCGGGGTGGGTGACTCCCTTAGTCCTCACTCGGGGTCCTCCCTGGACGGCCGGTGCAGCCTGGAGCTCCTCTCTTGCCCGGAGGGCCATCTGCTCGCACCAGTGCCGGCACCTCCTTGAGTCTCATTCGGAGGCAGTGAGGGTGACCTCGCGGCCGCATGTGACAGAGTTTTTACCAAGCCTGCAGCGTGCGGCAGACAGGTCGAGGCCCTGTGGCTGGCGG
>NW_021703078.1:0-3557 GCF_005190385.1 Monodon monoceros
TCAGGAGCCATCGAATGACCCAATGTTCTGGTTGCTGAGGGAAAGCCGTTCCCTCTGGGGCACAGTCAGCTCAAGGATGTTTTTGTTGAGGCTCCCAACCAAGGTTCCCATAGTGACAGCCATCAGGGATACAGCACCTGCCCGGCTGGTACTAAGGCGAGAACGGCCAAATGCTGGGCCCTCGCAGACAGTATCAGGTAATACCAAGCCCGCTCTCATCACTTTCCATTCCCTCCCTTTCTTTTATTTGACAAATGCATTACGATTATTTGGCCTAGAGAGAGTCTTCATGTAGAAAACCTACTCTAATTTTCTTTGCTTAAAGAGAGCTTCAGGCAAACGTATGATGAACGTGGAGGGCTTTAAATAACCAATAGATGCTTGTGTTGAGGTAGTTTTACAATCCATCAATAGGACAGTGCTAACCACATAAAATAAGCAGCAGGACAGTTTTTTCCCACTGAACTTGTGAGCAGGGTTGCATGACATGTAGGTTCCTCTGTGCTCTGTTCTAACTGGGAAGCTCGTCTGACAGAAAGAGTGAACCTCTTTGTTAGAAAAAGTCTTAATTCTTGATATCAATCTTCTCACCCCCCTTGCCTACCTTTTGATCTATCTTTCGTTTTATGTAATGAGACGTCCTGGATTTTTACATCGGTTAAGGGCCATTTCCCAAGAGACGAAGATGGCACACTTTTGAAGAAAAGCATTTTCGAATTCTACATATATTCAGCCTTGACAGCAGGCACGGGAAAAGTGTCTAGAGAAGAAAGAACAGCGTAGGACTAGCGTTTTTTTCTTTGAAACTAGATTTAGCCCTGAAAAGCAACCATTATGTGGATGAGAGGGATGGAAAAGAGAACCAGGAACCAGAGGATTCTGTAACGGGTGTGACTGAGGGAGTCTCCCTAAGATAAGTTTATGGCTTGAGTCTCAGATAGTTCAACTTGCAGGACCAAAGCATGTGCGGTCTAAAGATATAGACTGTGCTTAGTTTTCGTTCATGACTTATTTTGTTTAAATACAGCCCCATCAGACAGAGGGGATGAGAATGGGCCTCTGAGATTTACCATCTGTTCACTGATTTGGAATCTGCTGGACAGAAAAGTGGTGGGAGCGGGACACAAAATCCTCTCATCAGAAATGTAAACTCGGGCTTCCCTGGTGGCGCAGTGGTTAAGAATCTGCCTGCCGATGCAGGGGATACGGGTTTGAGCCCCGGCCTGGGAAGATCCCACATGCTGCGGAGCAACTAAGCCCGTGCGCAACAACTACTGAGCCTGCGCTCTAGAGCCGGCGAGCCACAACTACTGAGCCCACGCGCCACAACTACCGAAGCCCGCACACCTAGAGCCCGTACTCTGCAACAAGAGAAGCCACCGCAATAAGCAGCCTGTGCACCATAACAAAGAGTGGCCCCGACTCGCCACAACTAGAGAAAGCCTGCACACAGCAACAAAGACCCAATGCAGCCAAAAATTAATTAATTAATTAATTTAAAAAAAAGAAATATAAACTTGTTTCATAGAAAGAGCACAAAGCAACAGCAGAGGTGAATGCCCACAAGTGCCTTTCCTCTTGCCTTCAGAACAGACAAGGTATTGTACCCCGTAGTGGTTGGTCCAGTCTTTGGTTTCATGGTTTTCTGCTCCTTTGGCCAGAATATTGGCTGGTCCTTTTCAGAAGTTGTAATTATCACACATTTTGCCTTTAGGGCATGAAGGGCCAAAGAAGCTTCAAGACTGGAAATTGTGGGTTTGCAAACAGCAGGCCACGGGGTTCAGCTTTCAGGTTTATACCATCCACCAGCAACTGATCTATTCTCTTCAGAAACGCAGAAGGGAACCCAATGACTCCCTCTGTGTTCCTATCAAAACTTTTAAACAACAACAACTTGATTGCACCCTTCTCCCAGAAGGAACTCTGCACATGAAAGACATAAAGCGTTTCATAGAGCAGAACATTCTTTGAAAACTCAGGGTAGAAGAAAGCACTTGCTTAAGGAACTTAATTTAGAGAAACAGTGTAGCCTGCACAGGGCTGCCTGAGTTCAAAGGCACCGCTTTTAATCCCAAACCACTTTAATTTTACTTAACTTTTCTTTCTTTCTGGGTGACTAACCTGGAAACTTCTACTCATCTCCTGCCAAGTAATTTTTCTGAAGAAGGTGGATACTTTACAAGATTCATAGCCAGGAGCCCTCTGTCAGGAATGCTGGTGGTACGGTTTTGTGTAGATAAAAACAGAGGCACAAGGAAAGTGGGTCACTGTGATTTGCGTGTGGAACAGACTCGGTCTCCGGCAAGTTTGCTCCGACTGGAAGCAATAAGGCGCTGGGCCTTCCTTAAGTTTGGAAATGGAATGCCTCTGGCAGCCCATGATCTTGGAGAGGGGAGCTGAGTGTTTTCATAGCTGGGATTTTGTGTTAGTGGAACAGGTAGAATGTCAACTGTTGTGAGGAAAGTCAACCAGTTCGCACACATGCAGCTGGAGAGAAAGCTCAGCTTCAGATGTCATTTAACGTGTTGGTGGATGAACAAGAAGGCGGCAGAAATGGCCTCTCGCAGCCAAGAAGCCGGTGATTATTGGAAAAATCGCGGTAGCACAATTCTTCTTGTTTTTCACTGCTAGGACCAGGAAGGACATTCTTTCAGACTACCACACTGAGCGATTTTTCCTATGACCCATTTCGGAGTTAAAGGACTTATAAAATGGCCACGCCTGGGGCTTCCCTGGTGGCGCAGTGGTTGAGAATCTGCCTGCTAATGCAGGGGACACGGGTTCGAGCCCTGGTCTGGGAGGATCCCACATGCCGCGAAGCAACTAGGCCCGTGGACCACAACTACTGAGCCTGCGCGTCTGGAGCCTGTGCTCCGCAACAAGAGAGGCCGCGATAGAGGCCCGCGCACCGCGATGAAGAGTGGCCCCCACTTGCCACAACTAGAGGAAGCCCTCACACAGAAACGAAGACCCAACACAGCCAAAACTATATAAATAAATTTTTTTTAAAAATGGCCACACCTGATGCCTTCCACAGAAATAACTTCTTGCAAACAGCAAACAGTGAGATGGGCTGGCCTTTATTGGCAGGCCTATCTTCATAAAATGAATGGTGAGAATCACAACATTTATTATTGTGACCATCCCAATAATGAACACAGACCAACTGTGCAGTCATTTACTTTTTTGGTATTTATTCTCTAGGGGGAAAACATGGACTGATTAAGATGATTGTACCCTCTCCTTTTTGTGGCTTCCAGTCTGTTCATTATTTATTTTTGAGGGACCAGAATATTAGTATTAATTGGCTCTGATAGAGTGTTCCACAAGAGTTAAGAAAAAAGCATATAATCTGGTTTATTAAATGTTGTATGGACATTATTTAGTGCACTCTCCTTTAAGGCTGGCACTATTGAATATTAACTGAAAATCAGCTAGCAAATAAACCATCTTAACATGGCATAATCATGAGCCAGTCAAGAAAATATATCACCTCACACCCATTAGGATGGCTACTATCGAAAAAGTCACAGACGTAGAGAACAAACGTACGGATA
>NW_021703079.1:0-13463 GCF_005190385.1 Monodon monoceros
CCTTCTGGCTTGTAGAGTTTCTGCTGAGAAATCAGCTATTAACCTTATGGGAGTTCCCTTGTATGTTATTTGTTGTTTTTCCCTTGTTGCTTTTAATAATTTTTGATTGTCTTTAATTTTTGTCAATTTGATTACTATGTGTGTCGGCTTGTTTCTCCTTGGGTTTATCTCGCCTGGGAGTCTCTGTGCTTCCTGAACCTGGGTGGCTATTTCCTTTCCCCTGTTAGGGACGTTTTTGACTATAATCTCTTCAAATATTTTCTCAGGCTCTTTCTCTCTTCTCCTTCTGGGGCCCCTATAATGCAAATGTTGTTGCGTTTAATGTTGTCCCAGAGGTCTCTTAGGCTGTCTTCATTTCTTTGCATTCTTTTTTCTTTATTCTGTTCCACGGAAGTGATTTTCACCATTATGTCTTCCAGGTCAGTTATCTGTTCTTCTGCCTGAGTTATTCTGCTATTGATTCCTTCTAGTGTATTTTTCATTTCAGTTATTCTATTGTTCATCTCTGTCTGTTTGTTCTTTAATTCTTCTAGATCTTTGTTAAACATTTCTTGCATCTTCTTGATCTTTGCCTTCAATCTTTTTCTGAGGTCCTGTATCATCGTCACTGTCATCATTCTGAATCCTTTTTCTAGGAGGTTGCCTATCTCCACTGCATTTAGTTGGTTTTCTGGTGTTTTATCTTGTTCCTTCATCTGGTACATAGTACTCTGCCTTTTCCTTTTGTCGATCTTTCTGTGAATATGGTTTTTGTTCCACAGGCTGCAGGATTGTAGTTCTTCTTGCTTCTGCTGTCTGCCCTCTGGTTGCATAGACTCTACCTTTAATCAGTTTTCACAACTGTGACAGCACATTCGATCCTCCTGCTAGCGTTGGAAGGTCGGCTGCAGAGGCAGGGGGCGGCTGTGGCTCACCGCAGGGACAAGGACACTGGCAGCAGAAGTTCTGGGGAGTACTCCTTGGTGTGAACCCCCCCAGAGTCCACCATTCACCCCACCAAAGTGCCTGTAAGCTCCAGTGGTGGGTCGCCTAGGCCAAACAACCAAACACTTGATTTCTGTATGTTGATCTTTTTTTCTGCAACCTTGCTAAACTTGTATTAGTTCTAGTAATATATTTGTATGTTCCCTATAATTTCTACATATAGGATCATGTATCTGTGAATGAAGGCAGTTTTACCACTTCCTTAACAATCTGGATGTCTTTTATTCATTTTTCTTGCCTGACTATAACCTCCTGTGCAAGTGAGTAGAAGTGGTGACAAGGTGACAGTGGACATCACTATCTTATTTCTTATCTTAGAGGAAAGCATTCTTGCTTTCACCATTGAATATGATATTCTCTGTACGTTTTTCATAAATGCTCTTTAACAGGCAGAGAAAATTCTTTTTTATTCCTGGTTTGTTTAGAGATTTTTATCATGAATGGATGCTGCACTTTGGCAAAAGCTTTCTGTGACTCTACTGAGATAATTATGCAGTTTTGTTTCTTTATTTTATTAATATAGTGTTTATTACATTAATTGAATTTTGGATCTTAAAAGAACTTTGCATTTCTGGAACAAGTCGCATTTGTTTTTGGTGTATAATCCTTTATATAAGTTGCTGGATTTGGTTTGCTAATATTTTGTTAAGGATTTTTGCATCTACGTTCAAGAGAGATATTGACCTGAAATGTTAATGTCTTTGCCTGCCTTTGAAATCAGATAACTCTGGACTTATAAAATGAATTGGTAAGTGCTCCCTTCTCTTTTATTTTCTGAAAGAGTTTGTGAACGATTAACATTGTTTCTTCTTTGAATATTTGACAGAATTCACCAAATCCAATCCCGGGATTTTCTTTGTGGGAAGATTTTTAATTCCTCATTCAATTTATTTACTTGTTACAAGTCTGCTCATATTTTCTATTTGTTCTTAAATCAGTCTTGGTAATTTATTTCTAGTAATTTGTGTCTTGCTGGAATTTTATCCATTTTGGCTTATTTTCTAAATTGATGACATAAATTTGATTATAATATTCCATTATAATACTTTTAAGTTATGTAAGGTTGGTAGTAATGTCACCCCTTTCACTGCTGATTTTAGTAATTTGTGTGTTTTTTTTTCTTGGTCAGTCTAGCTAAAGGTTTGTCCACCTTGTTGATCTTTTCAAAGAACCAACTTTTAGTTTTATTGGCTTTTTTCCAGTATTTTTCTGTTTCATTGGTTTTTGCTATATTCTTTATCATTTCCTTCCTCTGTTTGCTTTTGCTCTGCTTTGCTCTTCTTTGTCTGGTTTCTTAAGATAGAAGCTTAAAGTAATGATTTGAGAATTTTCTCTTTTTCTTATATATGCACTTAAGGTATAAGTTTTCCTTGAAGCATTGCTTTATCTGTACACATAAATTCTAAGTTGTCTTTTTGCTTTCATTTATTTAAATATTTAAAATTTCCCTGTGGTATTAGGTAAGTGTTCTTTAATTGACAAATATTTGGGTTTGTTTAAGATTTCTTTATGTTATATGACTTCAGTCCTGTGTAACCTACTGAGAGTTGTTTTATGGCCCAGTATATAGTCTCACCCAGAAAATGTTTCACACGTGTTTGAAAAGAATATGTATTCTGCAGTCAATGGGTAGAGTTTTCTATGTATGTCAGTTAGGTCAAACGGACTGATGATACTGTTGAACTCCTCTGTCTCCTTGCTGATTTCTACCTACTTAGTAGTTCTTTAAAGTATTGAGAGTAAGGTATTGAAATCCCCAATTAGAGAAACTGAATTTCTCCTTCCACAGTTTTGCTTCATGCATTTTGAGACTGTTGTTAGATGTACATACAATTTTTGACTGCTATATCTTCCTGAATGTACTGACCTTTAATCATTATGAAATGTCTCTATTTGTCTTCAGTAATACTTCTTGTCTTAAAGTCTATTTTGTCTTGATGTTTCCTTATCATTACTGTTTTCATTGTGTATCTTTCCCCATCTTTTTACTTTCAACCTATTTGTGTCTTGGAATCTAACATGTGTTTCTTATAGACAACATATAGCTGAGTGTTGCTTTTTTATCCAGTTTGACAATCTCTGCCTTTTGAATATAATGTTCATTCCATTCACATTTAATGTAATTAGTTAAATAGATTTATTCCTGCCATTTTGCTATTTTTCTATTTGTCACATCTTTTGTATTTCTCTCTTCCTCCTATACTGCTTTCTTTTGTGATAAATATTTTTTATTGTATCTTTTTAATCCATTTCTGATACTTTTTATTTCCTATTCTTATAGAGTTATTTTGTTAGCAACTGCTGTAGGGATTATAACATGAATTCTAATTTATTATAATTTACTTCAAAATAATATTTAATTCCAGTAAAAGAGAAACTATATTCCAAAATATGTCTTTTCCCTTATTTTCTTGTTATTATTGTCATATATATTAAATGTATATGTTATAAACCCAACAGTGTTAGAATTATTGTTTTACATAGTCTTAGAAAAATGAGAAAAATCTATCTATAGGCTGTTTTATATTTACCCACATATTTGCCAACACTCTTCAATTCTTCCTATTGATTTGAATTAAACTGGAGTCAGTACCTTCAGTATTTCTTGTAAGACAGTCTAGTAGCAGGAAAGTCTCGCAATCTTTGTTTATCCAGGAATACTTTATTTCACCTTTGTTTTAAAAGACTGGGTTTTCTGAATATAGAATCCTTGGTTGATATTTTTCTTTTAGCACTTTGAATATGTCATGCTTTATGGTTTCCACTGTTTCTGATGAAAAATACCAGTTGTTAAATGTATTATTGGTCCCCTATGTGTAATGAGTCATTTTCTTCTTCCAGCTTCAAGATTTTCTCTTTTCCTTTAGCTTTCAACAGTTTAACTATGATGTGTCTATGTGCAGCTCTGCGTGTTTTCCTACTTGGGGTTTGTTGAGCTTCTTGAATCTATATAGATTGTGTTTCATCAGATCTGGAAAGTTTTCTGCCATTATCTCTTCAAATATTTTTTAACTCCCCTCTCCTCCCCTCAGTCTCCCATTATGTGTATATGTATGAACTTAATGTTTCCCCACAGGCCTCTGAGGCTTGACTTTTCTTCAATCGTTTTCCCTCTGTTCTTTCAGAGTATATAAATTCTCCTGACCTATATTCAAATTCACTGATCCTTCTGCCATCTTAAATCTTCTATCAAACTCATCTAGTGAATTTTTTTTAATTACTATACTTTTTAATGCTACAGTTTCTGTTTGTATATTTTTTATAATAATTACATCTATGTGGAAATTCTTTATTCATTGCGTCACTGTGGTCCTACTTCCCTTTGATGCTTTAAACATGGTTTTCTTTAGTTCTTTGAACATACTTACAATAGCTGCTTTGATGTTTTAGTCTGCTAAATCCAACATATATGGAGACACTTAGATACAGTTTCTATTGACTGTTTTCTTTTTTTCCTTAACTATGGGTCATCCTTTCTTGTTTCTTTGCATATCTCTATAAATTTTTTGTTGAATGTTGGACATTTTAGATAATATATTGGAGCAACTCTAGATTCTGATTTTCTCTTGAGGGTGGCTGATGGACTGAAAGTCTGTTTTCCCCACCATGTGTGGTTGCTGATATCTCTACTCCGTTTTCCCCCCCTCATTTTTCTTTCTATGACTGGCTTTTTAAGACCTTTTTAAGCTGGTCTCCAGTGTCACCTTAGTGTTTAGCCAAAAACTATTCAGAGATTTTACTCAAACATCTCAATCCAGTAAAGCTTCCACTCTCAGGATGTGTGTGTATCTGAATGAGGATTTGTGTGTGAAATGAGGAGTGCATTCAAAGTTTGGGCCTTTTAAAAGTTGGCCTCAGATTTTACTACCACTAGGCCTGTTTGATCTCCTTTCCAGATATTCTTAGGCTCCACTAACCAGTGATACGTGGGTGACTGGGCCCACTTGATATTCTGCTGTGCCTGTCTACAGCCTCCAATCAACCTGTGATATGTGGTGAACTTACCAAGCCCCCAAGATTGTCTTACCTCCTAGAACTCTCTATAAAATCCTGCTACTCCATGAGTCTGTTGCTTGTCACAAATTAGACCACAATCTCAGACTAGCAGAGCCATTGGTCCTCCCTATTTGTTTGCAGCTAAGATTCTTACCCTGAGTTCAGTACTTTTCATGAATAAAGTTTCTCAATTTATTTGGTTGATTTCCAGAGTGATGAATTTGTTTTGACAGTTTTGTCCAGCTTTATGATTGCTTTGCGAGGAAAGTAATTAAATCTCTCACTCAGTCATGTCAGCCATTTCTTTTTTAATAGTGTATATCATGTATTGCTGTAGTCCAAAGTCAACTATACCTAATCTTGGCTATAACTTTGAGATTGTATTTACCTCTAAGATAAAAGAGCAAATTTTCTTTTTATTCAATATTACTCAATATTCTGTGCATAGATATGTACCTATTTTAGACTAGATATATCAGACTCAGCTTCCTTTGTTTTTTGTTGCTGTTGGGAAAAACTGATTTTGCGCATATGTGTTTGTGTGCATAGATAGGAGTTGAGGATTTCTGTACATCAATAATACAAAGAAGTTCCTAAAAATGTAATACAATCACAGGCAAAATCATGCTAATAGACTACTATATCTATTCAGTCCAGACACCACAATATATAAGAAATACTGATAACCTATAGTATATGAAAATGATACTAAGAGGTATGGATACTATGGCATATGAAATATATTTGAGAGAAATGTCAATGTTTACTCTGGAGGAAAATGACATATTGCAAACCTTTCAAATATTTAAATTAGACTTATTCAATATTGATACAGAGGGCAGAGTCAAAACTTAGGGGTATAATTTTCAGTTCAATATAGTACAAAATAAACTAACAACTTAAGGGGCAACAAACAGAACTGGTTTGGTTTTCTTGCAAAGTGATAAGCTTTTCTCACTGAGAATGACTGTAATAGACTAGATGAATGTTTTCTAAGAAGGAGTGTTTATATAGGAGATGGACTAGATGACCTTCCAACTCTAAGTTTCTGTAATTTTATAAAAGCAAATAAGAATTTAGATGGATAAAAGATAACACTACAGGAAAATAATCAAAAAATATATTAATACATAAAATTATCATAATTTGGGTTATTCATAAGGGAATGGGTTATAATAACTTTCTCAAAGACATGGATTCCACTATACTATCGGGTCTCAAAGGGCAACAATATGCTGGATATCATTAAAAAATTATAAGAAACAGAAAACACTATCCTACCTTTGTAAAAATTGTGATCTATAGTTCTAGTTGCGGTAACTCAAGAATAAGAAAGCTGAAGTGGGAACAAAATATAACAAATAAACAAGACAAAATTACATAAAATCAGACTTCATTCTGGAAAGGCAAAAGCTGAGTGGGTACATAAGAAATATTTATAAAGAATATGAAGGGCACAAATAATGTAAACTCAGAATTGTTCACCAAAATGTGGAAGGCAACCCTTAAAACTCTGAGAGAGGTAAGTTTATCACAAATATAGGAAGTATCATTATATTCAGGAAATAGTTAAGATAATTTGCTAGGACCAAAGCAGCACATAGACTGAAAACAGAAGTGACTTACCTCTTTTAGTTGATCAGCACTTCCCCATGATGCAGAACGCTGATGTGATCTCTTTTCTGTGCCTTCTTCTACCCAACAGCTAGGTGTCTTTAAAAAAATAAGTAAAATAAAAAATAAAGAATTTTGCCTCTATCCTTAATCTCACAGCAAATCAAACATATTTCAAAATCTTAGCACATACCAATTAAAGGGTTATACTGAATACTAGGATGCCTTAAAAGCTAAGACTTTCATGACCCTGTGAAATGTTTATTATTCTGAATTAGATATGATCAATCTAAGATGTTTCTGAGTAATGTTACTCAAAACATTTGGTTTTTTACATCAACATTAAATTTATCAAATTCAAAGAGAACTGTGAAATATGCATATTGGTGTTTTTAAAGAGAATAGGCAAACTAATTATGAAATGTTATGTTTACTAAAGAGAAGTAAGATTAACAGAACATGCTTAGAAGCAGTGGGGTTACAGATGACCTACATGTCAAATATTTAGTTAGGTAAAGGGTTGAATGTACTATATTCTTTCTATACTCAGGAAAGAGTGTGTTAATAATAGTATCCTTTTTTGAAAAACATCAAGCATCTTTATATAAAAATATAAAGTTACTATAAAAATAGTTATTATAAAAATAAACAAGATTAAGCTAAACTGACTATAATTTAAAACAATGCATCTTAAAGAAAACCTGAGCTACATGGCAGAAAACAGAATTGCTTTTACCTAAAACTTCATTTTCAGTGATTTAACCTATAACAGACACTACATCCAAACATAACACAAAACACTAAATGCCAAATAGTAAGATCATTTAGTACTTGTATTAAAAATTAAAAAATATTAAACTACCATCCTTAATATATGAGAAGACTCTTAGTGTAACGCAACTTAGGGAAAGTTAAAACCACTATTTTAAGACAGATACAGGGTAATGATTATCATATATAAATATTGGGTAAGCCAAAAGTTCACTGGGGTTTTTCTGTAACATCTTAGGGAAAAAACCCTAACGAACTTTTTGGCCAACCCAATGTAAATATATATTGCTTCAAAAATTAGTTTTTATTACATACAGAAAAGTTCATCATTCATATTGAGGCTGCACCTGTGACTTTACATAATACACAACTTATGGAGAAGCCATCAGTTCTATACAATTCAAAATGCTTGTGGACAAAGTTTTAAATAATTACCACCTCTTAAAAGTAATGATGCTGCAAAATAAAACCAATAACAATTGAATGCTAGTTGAATAAAAATACACATAAACTGCTTAAACAGTTCAAATACTAAAGTGAAACTGTTTAGTCATAATACTGAGTAAAATATTTTATTCACTTGGTAATGGCAAAGATAAGAGGTATTAATATATTAAACTGCTTGCAAATAATTAGTTATTAAATTTTCCTAATCTCAGTCCTAGATAAGAAAAACTACTCTGAAAATAATCCCCCCAAGTAGTCATATCTTTAATAATTTATGCTAAAATTATTCAGTTATGACTTTGTTTTAGTCAAACTTTTATTTCGAGAATTTATATCCCTTAATACTTTTACCTTTCTACCAAGCAGAGGCATTGCTCTCATCATAAGGATCACAATGTTTAAAACTCAAAAGCATATTCACAGAAAATGAATAAAATTTCTGACATGTTCCATAATTAACAAAAACATTTGTAACACTATTTTCATTTTGTATGGCTCTAACTTTTTCAAAGGAAATTTACATAAACTGTATCTCCAACTTAGAGTTAAATCAGTAGCCACAAAAATTCTGCAAATGCCTTAATACTGCCAAGCACACCAATGGCAAATGAAACTAAATCTGAGGTCTCATCTCAGAGTATCTTCTTTCTTCCTATTGTCATTCTTTTTTAAAAATTGAATGTGAAAACCTATTTGATTATTTCAGAATGTAGTATTGGTTATACAAAAGAAATATATAAAAACTAACTACAAAAGAATATTTATGTTCCTGAAATCTATCTAGTAAAATATATAGTTTTTTTTTAAAGTACAAAACCACTGGAAGAATCCTTTCAGTTCATGTGGCTATAAAATTACATGTATATAAATAAATTGTTTAAGTATGTTCATCATAGTTTCAACTTTTCCAAAAAATACTCCCCAAAGAAAAATTTCATTTTAATTGCACGTATATACTATTATATTCTAAAGACTGCATCGTCCAAAACAAAAGCTACTAGCCACATGTAATAATTTAAATTTAAATTAACGAAAATAAAACAAAAACTTCGGTTCTTTAATCTCATTAGCACGTTTCAAATACTCAATAACCACATGTGGCTAGAGGCTACCAGCTGCCATACAGAACAGCAAAGATACAGCACATTTCCACCACTGCATAAAGTTCTATTGAGAGCAGGGTTTTATACATTTAATCATTAATTTTATTTATTTTTATTAGTCATCAATTTTATACATATCAATGTATACATGTCAATCCTAATCGCCCAATTCAGCACACCACCATCCCCACTCCACTGTGGTTTTCCCCCCTTGGTGTCCATACGTTTGTTCTCTACATCTGTGTCTCAACTTCTGCCCTGCAAACCGGTTCATCTGTACCAATTTTATACATACATGTGTTAATATTATTATATATATAATATATTATTAATAATATTAATAATAATCAATATTATAATTACATGCTATTATTAATTAATAACAATATTATCATAATTAATAATGTAATAATAATATATTAATATATTATATATAATATAATATATATAATATAATAATAATATATATAACGCACATACATGCATTAATATACGGTATTTGTTTTTCTCTTTCTGACTTCACTCTGTATGACAGTCTCTAGATCCATCCACATCTCTACAAATGACTCAATTACGTTCTTTTTTATGGCTGAGTAAAATTCCATTGTAAAATTCCATTTACTCCATTGAATGGAGTAAAATTCCATTCCATATGTGCCACAACTTCTTTATCCATTCGTCTGTCGATGGGCGTTTAGGTTGCTTCCATGACCTGGCTATTGTAAATAATGCTGCAATGAACATTGGTGTGCATGTGTCTTTCTGAATTATGCTTTTCTCTGGGTATATGCCCAGTAGTGGGATTGCTGGATCATATGGTAATTCTATTTTTGGTTTTTTAAGGAACCTCCGTACTTTTCTCCATAGTGGCTGTATCAATTTACATTCCCACCAACAGTGCAAGAGGGTTCCCTTTTCTCCACACCCTCTCCAGCACTTCTTGTTTGTAGATTTTCTGATGATGCCCATTCTACCTGGTGTGAAGTGATACCTCATTGTAGTTTTGATTTGCATGGCTCTAATAATTAGTGTGTTGAGCAGCTTTTCATGTGCTTCTTGGCCATCTGTATGTCTTCTTTGGAGAAATGTCTATATAGGTCTTCTGCCCATTTTTGGATTGGGTTGTCTGTTTCTTTAATATAGAGCTGCATGAGCTGTTTATATATTTTGGAGATTAATCCTTTGTCCATTGATTCGTTTGTGAATATTTTCTCCCATTCTGAGGGTTGTCTTTTCGTCTTGTTTATGGTTTCCTTTGCTGTGCAAAAGCTTTGGAGTTTCATTAGGTCCCATTTGTTTATTTTTGTTTTTATTTCCATTACTCTAGGAGATGGATCAAAAAAGATCTTGCTGTGATTTATGTCAAAGAGTGTTCTTCCTATGTTTTCCTCTAAGAGTTTTATAGTGTCTGGCCTTACATTTAGGTCTTTAATCCACTTTGAGTTTCTTTTTGTGTATGGTGTTAGGGAGTGTTCTAATTTCATTCTTTTGTATGTAGCTGTCCAGTTTTCCCAGCACCACTTATTGAAGAGACTGTCTTTTCTCCATTGTATATCTTTGCCTCCTTTGTCATAGATTAGTTGACCATAGGTGCGTGGGTTTATCTCTGGGCTTTCTATCTTGTTCCATTGATCTATGTTTCTGTTTTTGTGCCAGTACCATATTGTATTGATTACTGTAGCTTTGTAGTATAGTCTGAAGTCAGGAAGTCTGATTCCTCCAGCTCCGTTTTCTTCCCTCAAGACTGCTTTGGCTGTTCGAGGTCTTCTGTGTCTCCATACAAATTTTAAGATGATTTGTTCTAGTTCTGTAAAAAATGCCATCGGTAATTTGATAGGGATTGCATTGAATCTGTAGACTGCTTTGGGTAGTATAGTCATATTCACAATATTGATTCTTCCAATCCAAGAACATGGTATATCTCTCCATCTGTTGGTATCATCTTTAATTTCTTTCATCAGTGTCTTATAATTTTCTGCATACAGGTCTTTTGTTTCTTTAGGTAGGTTTATTCCTAGGTATTTTATTCTTTTTGTTGCAGTGGTAAATGGGAGTGTTTCAATAATTTCTCTTTCAGATTTTTCATCATTGGTGTATAGGAATGCAAAAGATTTCTGTGCATTAATTTTGTATCCTGCAACTTCACCAAATTCATTGATTAGCTCTAGCAGTTTCCTGGTGGCATTTTTAGGACTCTCTGTGTATAGTATCATGTCATCTACAAACAGTGACAGTTTTACTTCTTCTTTTCCAATTTGTATTCCTTTTATTTCTTTTTCTTCTCTGATTGCGTGGCTAGGACTTCCAACACTATGTTGAATACCAGTGGCGAGAGTGGACATCCTTGTCTCGTTCCTGATCTTAGAGGAAATGCTTTCAGTTTTTCACCATTGAGAGTGATGTTTGCTGTGGGTTTGTCGTATATGGCCTTTATTATGTTGAGGTAGGTTCCCTCTATGCCGACTTTCTGGAGAGTTTTTATCATAAATGGGTGTTGAATTTTGTCAAAAGCTTTTTCTGCATCCATTGAGATGATCATATGTTTTTTATTCTTCAATTTGTTAATGTGGTGTATCACACTGATTGATTTGCGTATATTGAAGAAACCTTGCATCCCTGGAATAACTCCCACTTGATAATGGTGTATGATCCTTCTAATGTGTTGTTGGATTCTGTTTGCTAGTATTTTTGCATCTATATTCATCAGTGATATTGGTCTGTAATTTTCTTTTTTTGTAGTATCTTTGTCTGGTTTTGGTATCGGGGTGATGGTGGCCTCACAGAATGAGTTTGGGAGTGTTCCTTCCTCTGCAATTTTTTGGAAGAGTTTGAGAAGGATGGGTGTTAGCTCTTCTCTAAATGTTAGATAGAATTCACCTGTGAAGCCATCTGGTCCTGGACTTTTGTTTGTTGGAAGATTTTTAATCACAGTTTCAATCTCATTACTTGTTATTAGCCTGTTGATATTTTCTGTTTCTTCCGGGTTCAGTCTTGGAAGGTTATACCTTTCTCAGAATTTGTCCATTTCTTCCAGGTTGTCCATTTTATTGGCATAGAGTTGCTTGTAGTAGTCTCTTAGGATGCTTTGTATTTGTATTTCTGCAGTGTCTGTTGTAACTTCTTTTTCATTTCTAATTTTATTGATTTGAGTCCTCTCCCTCTTTTTCTTGATGAGTCTGGCTAATGGTTTATCAATTTTGTTTAACTTCTCAAAGAACCAGCTTTTAGTTTTATTGATCTTTGCTATTCTTTTGTTTTTTTCTACTCTGATCTTTATGATTTCTTTCCTTCTGCTAACTTTGGGTTTTGTTTGTTCTTCTTTCTCTAGTTCCTTTAGGTGTAAGGTGAGATTATTTACTTGAGATTTTTCTTGTTTCTTTAGGTAGGCTTGTATAGCTATAAACTTCCCTCTTAGAACTGCTTTTGCTGCATCCCATAGGTTTTGGATCGTCGTGTTTTCATTGTCATTTGTCTCTAGGTATTTTTTGATTTCCTCTTTGATTTCCTCAGTGACCTCTTGGTTATTTAGTAACGTATTGTTGAGCCTCCATGTGTTTGTGTTTTTTACGTGTTTTTCCCTGTAATTAATTTCTGATCCATAGAGTTGTGGTTAGAAAAGATGCTTGATAATGATTTCAATTTTCTTAAATTTACTGAGGCTTGATTTGTGACCCAAGATGTGATCTATCCTGGAGAATGTTCCATGCACACTTGAGAGGAAAGTGTAATCTGCTGTTTTTGGATGGAATGTCCTATAAATATCAATTAAAGCTATCTGGTCTATTGTGTCATTTAAAGCTTCTGTTTCCTTATTTATTTTCATTTTGGATGATCTGTCCATTGTGTTACTGTCGATTTCCTCTTTTACAGCTGTTAGCAGTTGCCTTATGTATTGAGGTGCTCCTATGTTGGGTGCATATATATTTATAATTGTTTTATCTTCTTCTTGGATTGATCCCTTGATCATTATGTAGTGTCCTTCTTTGTCTCTTGTCACATTCTTTATTTTAAAGTCTATTTTATCTGATATGAGTATTGCTATTCCAGCTTTGATTTCCATTTGCATGGAATATGTTTTTCTATCCCCTCACTTTGAGTCTGTATGTGTCCCTAGGTCTGAAGTGGGTCCCTTGTAGATGGGATGTATATGGGTCTTGTTTTTGTATTCATTCAGCAAGCCTGTGTCTTTTGGTTGGCGCATTTAATGCATTCACATTTAAGGCAATTATTGATATATATGTTCCTATTACCTTTTTCTTAATTGTTATGGGTTTGCTTTTGTAGGTCCTTTTCTTCTCTTGTGTTTCCCACTAAGAGAAGTTCCTTTAGCATTTGTTGTAGAGCTGGTTTGGTGGTGCTGAATTCTCTTTCCTATTGCTTGTCTGTAAAGTTTTTGATTTTTCCGTCAAATGTGAATGAGATCCTTGCTGGGTAGAGTAATCTTGTTTGTAGATTCTTCCCTTTCACCACTTTAAATATATCATGCCAGTCCCTTCTGGCTTGTAGAGTTTCTGCTGAGAAATCAGCTATTAACCTTATGGGAGTTCC
>NW_021703080.1:0-4877 GCF_005190385.1 Monodon monoceros
GACAACGGTTTAGGGTGAGCATACGTGTTAGGGTACGGGTTAATGTTAGCGTACGGGTTAGGATTAGGGGACGGGTTAGGGTAAGGCTTCGGGTAAGAGTTAGGGTTAGGGTTAGGGGACGGGGATGGTTTAGGGTACAGGTTAGGGTACGACAACTGTTTACGATGAGCGTACGTGTTAGGGTACGGGTTAGTGTTAGCGTATGGGTTAGGATTAGGAGACAGGTTAGGGAAAGGCTTCGGGTAAGGGTTAGGGTTAGGGTTAGGGGCCGGGGACGGTTTAGGGAAAAGGATAGGGTACGCCAATTTTTTAAGGTGAGCGTACGTGTTAGAGTACGTGTTAGTGTTTGCGTACGGGTTACGAGTGGTGGACGGGTTAGGTTAAGTCTTCGGGTAAGGTTTAGGGTTAGGTTTAGGGTTAGGGTTAGGGCACAGGGATGGTTTAGGGTACAGTTTAGGGTGCAACAATGGTTTAGGGTGAGCGTACGTGTTAGGGAAGTGTTAGTGTTAGCGTACGGGTTAGGATTAGGGGATGGGTTAGGGTAAAGCTTCGGGTAAGGGTTAGGGTTAGGTTTAGGGGACGGGGACGGTTTAGTGTACAGGTTAGGGTACGACAACTGTTTAGGGTGAGCGTACATGTTAGGGTACGGGTTAGTGTTAGCGTACTGGTTAGTATTAGGGGACGGGTTAGGGTACGGCTTCGGGTAAGGATTACTGTTAGGGTTAGGGTTAGGGTTACTGTAAGGGGACGGGGACGGTTTAGGGTACAGGTTAGGGTAGGACAACGGTTTAGGGTGAGCGTACGTGTTAGGGTAAGGGTTAGTGTTAGCATACGGCTTAGGATTAGGGGACGTGTTATGGTAAGGCTTCGGGTAAGTGTTAGGGTTAGGGTTAGTGGACAGGGACGGGGACGGTTTGGGGTACAGGTTAGTGTACGACAACGGTTTAGGGTGAGCGTACGTGTTAGGGTATGGGTTAGTGTTAGCGTACGGGTTAGTATTAGGGGATGGGTTAGGGTAATGCTATGGGTAAGGATTAGGGTTAGGGTTAGGTTTAGGGTTAGGGGACAGGGACCATTTAGGGTACAGATTAGGGTACGACAACGGTTTAGGGTGAACGTACGTGTTAGGGTACATTTTAGTGTTAGCGTACTTGTTAGGATTAGGGGACGGGTTAGGGTAAGGCTTCGCGTAAGGGTTAGGGTTAGGTTTAAGGTTAGGGTTAGGGGACGGGGACGGTTTAGGGTACAGGTTAGGGTACGACAACGGTTTAGGGTGAGCGTACGTGTTAGGGTACACGTTAGTGTTAGTGTATGCGTTAGGATTAGGGGAGGGGTTAGCGTAAAGCTTTGGGTAAGCGTTAGGATTAGGGTAAGGGTTAAGGTTAGGGGATGGGGACGGGGACGGTTTAGGGTACAGGTTAGGGTGCGACAATGGTTTAGGGTGAGCGTACATGTTAGGGTATGTGTTATTGTTAGCGTACAGGTTAGGATTAGGGGACGGGTAAGGGTAAGGCTTTGGGTAAGGGTTAGGGTTAGGGTTAGGGGACGGGGACGGTTTAGGGTACCGGTTAGGGTACGACAACGGTTTAGGGTGAGCGTACTTGTTAGGGTACGTGTTAGTGTTAGTGTACGGTTAGGATTAGGGGAGGGGTTGGGGTAGGGCTTCGGGTAAGGGTTAGGATTAGGGTTAGGGTTAGGGGACGGGGACGGGGACGGTTTAGGGTACATTTTAGGGTACGACAACGGTTTAGGGTGAGTGTACGTGTTCTGTACTGTTTAGAGTTAGCGTACGGTGTAGGATTAGGGGACGGGTTAGGGTAAGGCTTCGGATAAGGGTTAGGTTTACCGGTAAGGCTAGGGTTAGGGTTAGGGGACGGGGATGGTTTAGGGTACAGGTTAGGGTACGACATCGGTTTAGTGTGAGCGTACGTGTTAGGGTATGTTTTAGTGTTAGCGTACGGGTTAGGATTAGGGTATTTGTTAGGGTAAGGCTTCGAGGAAGGGTTATGGTTATGGTTAGGTTTAGGGGACGGGGACGTTTTACGGTACAGGTTAGGGTACGACAACGGTTTAGGGTGAGCGTACGTGTTAGGGCACGGGTTAGTGTTAGCGTACGGGTTAGGATTAGGGGACGGGTTAGGGTAAGGCTTCGGGTAAGTGTTAGGGTTAGGCTTACAGTTAGGGTTAGGTGACAGGGACGGTTTAGGGTACAGGTTAGTGTACGACAATGGTTTAGGGTGAGCGTACCTGTTAGGGTACTGGTTAGTGTTAGCGTACGGGTTAGGATTAGGGGACGGGTTAGTGTAAGGCTTCGGGTAAGGGTTAGGGTTAGGGTTAGGGGACGGGGATAGTTTAGGGTACAGTTTAGTGTACGACAACGGTTTAGGGTGATCATACGTGTTAAGGTACGGGTTAGTGTTAGCGTACGGGTTAGGATTAGGGGACAGGTTAGGGTAAGGTTTCGGGTAGACTTAGGGTTAGGGTTAGGGTTAGGGGATGGGGACGGTTTACGGTACAGATTAGGATACGACAACGGTTTAGGGTGAGCGTACATGTTAGGGTACGGTTTATTTTTAGCGTACGGGTTAGGATTTGGGGACGGTTTAGGGTAAGGCTTCGGGTAAGGTTTAGGGTTATGGTTAGGGTTAGGGTTAGGGGACGGGGACGGTTTAGGGTACAGGTTAGTGTACGAGAACAGTTTAGGGTGAGCATAAGTGTTAGGGTACGGGTTAGTGTTAGCGTACGTGTTAGGATTAGGGGACGGGTTAGGGTAAGGCTTCGGGTAAGGGTTAGGGTTAGGGTTAGGGGACGGGGACGGTTTAGGGTACAGTTTAGGGTACGACAACGGTTTAGGCTGAGCGAACGTGTTAGGGTACGGGTTAGTGTTAGCGTACGGGTTATGATTAGGGGACGGGTTAGGATAAGGCTTCGGGTAAGGGTTAGGCTTAGGGTTAGGGTTAGGGGACAGGAACGGTTTAGGGTAGAGGTTAGGGTACGACAACGGTTTAGGGTGAGCGTACGTGTTAGGGTACGGGTTAGTGTTAGCATACGGGTTAGGATTAGGGGACGGGTTAGGGTAAGGCTTCGGGTAAGGGTTAGGGTTAGGGTTAGGGTTAGTGGACGGGGACGTTTTAGGGTACAGTTTAGGGTGCGACAACGGATTAGGGTGATCGTACGTGTTAGGGTACGGGTTAGTGTTAGCTTACATGTTAGGATTAGGGGACGTGTTAGGGTAAGGCTTCGGGTAAGGTTTAGGGTTAGGGTTAGGGGACGGGGACGGTTTAGGGTACAGGTTAGGGTACGACAACGGTTTAGGGTGAGCGTACGTGTTAGAGTACGGGTTAGTGTTAGCGTACCCGTTAGGATTAGGGGACGGGTTAGGGTAAGGCTTCGGGTAAGGGTTTGGGGACAGGAATGGTTTAGGGTAGAGATTAGGGTACGACAACGGTTTAGGGTGAGCCTACGTGTTAAGGTATGGGTTAGTGTTAGTGTACGGGTTAGGATTAGGGGACGGGTTAGGGTAAGGCTTCGGGTAAGGGTCAGAGTTAGGGTTAGGGTTAGGGTTAGGGGACGGGGACGTTTTAGGTTACAGTTTAGGGTACGACAACGGGTTATGGTGATCGAAAATGTTAGGGTACGGGTTAGTGTTAGCTTATGGGTTAGGATTAGGGGACGGGTTAGGGTAAGGCTTCGGGTAAGTGTTAGGGTTAGGGTTAGGGTTACGGATAGGGGAGGGGACGGTTTAGGGTACAGGTTAGGGTACGACAACGGTTTAGTGTGAGCGTACGTGTTAGGGTACGGGTTATTGTTAGCGTATGGGTTAGGATTAGGGGACGGGTTAGGGTAAGGATTCTGGTAAGGGTTAGGATTAGGGTTAGGGTTAGGGGATGGGGACGGTTTAGGGTACAGGTTAGGGAACGACAACAGTTTAGGGTGAGAGTATGTGTTAGGGTACGGGTTAGTGTTAGCGTACCTGTTTACATTAGGGGACATGTTAGAGTAAGGCTTCGGGTAAGGTTTAGGGTTAGGGTTAGGGTTACGGTTAGGGGACGGGGATGGTTTAGGGTACAGTTTAGTGTACGAGAAGAGTTTAGGGTGAGCGTATGTGTTCGGGTACGGTTTAGTGTTAGCGTACGGGTTAGGATTAGGGGACGGGTTAGGGTAAGGCTTCGGTTAAGGGTTAGGTTGAGGTTTAGGGTTAGGTTTAGGGTTAGGGGACGGGGACAGTTTAGGGTACAGGTTAGGGTACGACAACGGTTTAGGGTGAGCATACGTGTTAGGGTACGGGTTAGTGTTAGCATACGGGTTAGGGTTAGGGGACGGGTTAGGTTAAGGCTTCGGGTAAGGGTTAGTGTTAGGGTTATAGTTAGGGGACGGGGACGGTTTAGGGTACAGGTAAGGGTACAACGGTTAACGGTGAGCGTACGTGTTAGGGTACTGGTTAGTGTTACCGTACGGGTTAGGATTAGGTGACGGGTTAGGGAAAGGCTTCGGGTAAGGGTTAGGTTTAGGGCTAGGGTTAGGGTTAGGTTTAGGGGACGGGGACGGTTTAGGGTACAGGTTAGGGTACGACAACGGTTTAGGGTGAGCGAAAGTGTTACGGTAAGGATTAGTGTTAGCGTACGGGTTAGGATTAGGTGACGGGTTAGGGTAAGGCTTTGGGTAATGGTTAGGGTTAGGGTTAGGGTTAGGATTATGGGACGGGGACGGTTTAGGGTACAGGAAAGTGTACGACAACGGTTTAGGGTGAGCGTACGTGTTAGGGTACGGGTTTGTGTTAGCGTACCCGTTAGGATAAGGGGACGGTTTAGGTTAAGGCTTCGGGTAAGTGTTAGGGTTAGGGTTAGGGTTAGGGTTAGGGTTTGTGACAGGAACGG
>NW_021703081.1:0-1584 GCF_005190385.1 Monodon monoceros
CTGTATCTGCAGGTTCCACATCCACTGATTCATCTCCTATTAAAAAATATTTGAAAAAAAATTCCAGAAAGTTCCAAAAAGCAAAACTTGAATTTTCTGCATGCTGAAAGCTATTTACATATCATTTACATTTTATTTACAACTATTTACATAAATCACATTGTATTAGGTATTATAAGTAACCTAGAGATGATTTAAACTATATGAAGGGGACTTCCCTGGTAGCGCAGCGGTTAAGAATCTGCCTGCCAATGCAGAGGACACGGGTTCAAGCCCCAGTCCAGGAAGATCCCACGTCACAGAGCAACAAAGCCCGTGAGCCACAACTACTTGACCCTGTGCTCTAGAGCCCGCGAGCCACAACTACTGAAGCCCACGCACCTAGAGCCTGTGCTCCTCAACAAGAGAAGCCACCGCAATGAGAAGCCCACACACCGCAATGACGAGTAGCCCCCGCTCACCACAACTAGAGAAAGCCTGCATGCAGCAACAAAGACCCAATGCAGCCAAAAATAAATAAATTTATTTTAAAAAATAAATAAAGTATACGATGGGAGGATGTGCATAGGTTATATACAAATACTATACCATTTTCTATAAGGGACTTGAACATCTGGGGATTTTGGTATCCTGGGGGTTGGGGGTCCTGGAACCAATCTCCTGCAGATACCAAGGGATGACTGTAGCTGAAAAACCTTGACATTTCCAAATCTCTCTGGCTCACAGATTCTAGCATTTTACAGCCTTTCTCTCTCCTTCTACAATTTAGAGCTATCTTGTCCTGTTAATTCTTAGTGAAATGAGCAGTCTCTCCTTATCCCATTCTCCTCAAGTCACAGATTTACGTTGTGTGCTGCCTTTAGCCCTGGGCCTTCCGAGGAGAGGAAATGAGGTGGGTCTGGGAGGGGCAGCACACTCCCAGCAGCACAGCTTTGAGTGTGTGGATAGAGGATGGAGAGGATGGAGTGGGGTGAGCCTGGGTGAAGCTGGGAGCAGAGGGTTGGGCCGGGCCAGGGGAGTCTGGGCCAAGGCGAGGTGGAGATATATAGGGAGTCTTTGTTGGGTAAAGGGCCAGCTGGGGTTGTGTGCTATGGATTTGACCAATGGTATAAGGGTCAAACCACCCTGAGAGGCAGGAGGGGCACACAGCTTGGGAGACAGGACAGCTGAGAGCCGAAAAAGGGCAAGGCCAGGCAGGGGATCAGGAATTCAGGCCTCAAACACCGGTATTGGCATGAAGTAGACCGTGATGATACTCAATCCCGGGCCTTGATGTGAAAACAGCTGTCTGCCCAGGTGGCCTGTTTGCTCCCAGTTACAGCAGAAACCAACCCCGGGGCACGGATATCCTTCATCTTCAGCGACTTTCCACCTCATACCAAGTGCCCTCACACTCAGAGAAAGGAGGAAGCAGGGTCAGGGCTGTTTGCCTTTCATGCTCCACAGACTGGCTCCCCAGTGGCCGCTGGGGTGAGGGTGAGGTGGAGGGGAGGGGGCGGTGGTGAGTTGTGGTGGTGGTGTATGTTTTCTGCTTTCCGGCATATCTGTGTCTAATAATGATAGAGAAAGAGGGCATATCTGTGT
>NW_021703082.1:0-5281 GCF_005190385.1 Monodon monoceros
GTCAAGGGTGAATTCGAGATTTAGGGCCTGGGGAACTGGAAAGGTGTGGTTACTGTCACCTAAGATGGAAAAAGTTTGGGGTAGAGCATGTTTGGGGGATTAAAGACCAGTTTTGGAGGTATAAGATTTGAGATGTTTTCGTGACGTCCAAGTAGAGATGCTGAGTACACAGTTGGATACACAAGTCTGCAGTTCTGAAGAAAGGTCTAAACTAGAGATACACTTTAATACAATGGAGATATTAAGAATAATGACATGGAAGCGCTATTTTAAAGATAAAATGAAGTCATGCAATTAGCACTCTGTCTTCTCAAAACATTTAATAACTGTTAGCTAAAATAATTACCTGAAATGAAAAAATACCTATAGTTTGTTTTGTTGTTTGCAGTAAAAGTGAATAAAATGTCACAATTATTTTAATAGTATTTGTGACAGAGTAGTTTTAGGTAAGACACCATGACTACAAACATTTACAATAAACCTTTCAGTCTCCTACTTTTCACTCTGATAGGGTACTTGGAACCATATTTTGTAAGGTTTAAGTTAGTTGTCATAGGGTACCTCTTTAATTAGAAGTAATTCTGAACTGTCTAGTTCCATGCAGTTTTATATACATATATGTATAATTATTATTTTATGATTTATCAAACTCAGTTGAAAATTTGCATCACTGATATACATTAGAATTTAAGCATTTACCCCGGTATTCAAGGAAAAAAAGGTACTTGTCTTGTCATTTCCATAGGGGTACTTACTTTCACATCTTCCCTTCACTTTGCAATTGAAAACATGGCAGGGGAAATACTATCTTACTGGTCTTTGAGTTCCCCTTAGCTATCTGCAAGTCCTTAAACAGCCTTTGTGGCTTAACCAAAATTCTCTTCCATCTTCATTCCGCTAACAGATATTGGTCTAAGCATGTACTTATACTAAAAAATGCATGACCACGTTGTCTCTACACATCTATAATTTTATGTTAACACTATCATTATGTAAGCTATACTTTAGTTGTAATTATAACAGATTTTATGTCAACACACATCCATTTCTAGTGTTCATCTGGTGTTCAAGGGGAGAGCAGCATGTCGTAAATTTTATCAAAATATAACATCTGAAGAATAGAACAGAGGATAATTGTGTAATTCTGTATTCACTCTAATTAAGTTCAGTGGAGTTGGCATAATAGAATTAAGAAGAAAAACAAAAGACTGAGGTACCATGGCTCCCTCTCCTTAACACACCCTTTCGTATCCGAGAGCAGAGACTCAGCACCTTTCTGTACAGAAATGGAGACAGGAAGAGGCCAGAGGATGAATGACAGGCACGAATGAGGTGGAACTTGGAAGAGCAACATGGAAATGAAATACTTCTTTTGTATTTGGTAGGTGGGGAAAATGTACCAGCGTGTATGCCTACTGGGACCACGTTTTCCAGAACAGTTAAGCCCAGTGTCAACTATGCTGTCCCACCTTCCTCGTAAGTACGAGCATACTGTTACTTGAATCTTTGCTTCCTGTTTCTTGATACCTGGTTGAGAAGATGATCACAGGAACTGCATCTTGTTAGCAAATACACTGTTTTGAAATGATTGACACTCACTGAAGAGTGGCAACTCCAAGCTTGCTCTCTCTTGATCTTGGACTGTTTAGGTCTGGAGTGCAGGAGTGGGTTATGGGGAAAGACCATTGGAATTCTTATGTCTTCAGCATAATGGTTATAGCATAATGGTTAGGAGTGTAGGTGCTGGTTCAAATCTCTGCTTTCCACTTGCTAACCATATGAGCTTGGGCAATTTACCTGATGACCTGAACCTCAATACTCCTGCCTATAAAATGATGTTAATAATATTTCATCCTCATAGACTTGTTTTCAATGTTAAAATGAAGTCACTTACACCAAGCACTTAATACAATGCCTAGAGCATAGTAAAGTCTATTATTATTACTATTACTACTACTACTACTATTATTATTATTACTATCACGATGCCAGGTGCTATTTTTCCTATGCCTTATTCCATTATCTTCTGCCCTGTCCCCCCATTTCTGTCTTGTTTCTGTACAGGGGTAGGTTTGTCACAGAGCATTTTCTTTCCCTAGTGTCTGACTCTTAGTCATCAAGGTGACTGGTCCACGACCCGGCATTCATTGCTGCTCGTTGAAGCAACCCATTTTGAGAAGGGGAGCTGGATATTGATGCCAAGTTGGGTGAAGGAGAGAGAATTTTCTCTCCTGCACTCAGAGAGCTAAGTGAAATATTCAGGCCTCAGAAGGAGAATCAGGCAAAGGGCAACATGCTTAATTTCATACCTTAGTGATTAAGAACAAGTCAGACAGGCTGGATTTGAACTCATTTCCGTCATGTACTGACAACGGGATCTTAGATGCTTTTGTAACCCGTCTGAGGCTCAGTCAACATCTGAAAGAGACGAATAACATTATCAGGACCTAGCGTATAGCCTCATTGTAATAAGTGAGTAAATCCTTTTAAAACGTTCAGCACGTTGTTTGGCATATAAACACGTAATAAAATTTAGCTTCTTTGACTACTACCGCTGCTAATATTAAGTAGCTGAGCAGATCCGAGGCCCATTTTTTTCTTAGATTGCACATAATCATTTGGACAACCAGCTCCCATTGATCAACCGTTGCTTATATATAAACCCCCATGAACCCAAAGGTGCTTTAACTCTCTCCCAGTCAGAGCCTGTTCTGGGGGCAGAAGCAACACCGGCACTACCCCCGTCATCTTTGCCTTTATTGTCACTACACTCGCCTGCCGTACTGAGCACTTTCTGTTTGCCAGGCACCAAATTTAGCCCTGCGTATGCACTATATCATGTAGTTCTCACACTCAGGTGGGAGACATTATCATCATCCCCAATTTTTAGATAAAGACGCTGAGATGTTGGAAAGGTAAGAAAGTTGACCCACAGCAAGAGATGGAGCCGGAGTGTTCAAACCCTTCTCTCTGACCTCAAGAACCCTTAAATATTAGCATACTACTACATCCTGGTAAGAAAATCTGCTTCCAGCCACTCTGGTGAGAGTAGAAATGATTCTCAGTCCCCACATTCCTCTATTGCCCATGCCACCCTAGCCTCAG
Source organism: Monodon monoceros (assembly GCF_005190385.1). Classification (NCBI taxonomy): domain Eukaryota; kingdom Metazoa; phylum Chordata; class Mammalia; order Artiodactyla; family Monodontidae; genus Monodon; species Monodon monoceros. The sequence continues at coordinate 3,106 of NW_021703082.1, forward strand.
GACTAGGGGGGAAAGGAAGTGATCTCTTCAAAGAGCAGCCAAAGGGAACCTACTCCCTTCTGCCTTTTCGTAATCAACTAACCAATATTTTATTTCCTTCTTAAGAGTCCCCACGTGTTCCTTTTGGTACTTAGCTTGGCCTTTTAGAATCTGACATTCTGTACATGACTCATCCACTGTATTTCATGTTAATTTATTGAGGTCAGGTATAGGGTCTTACTCATCCTGAAGTCCAGTTATCCCGTCACATCTAACTCTGTTCTTTTCTTCTTGTAGGACATCTGCAGGTATTTATTTGAATTTTGTTGAATTGTTCTCATCAATAGTACATTAAAAGTTATACAGAAAGTGCTTTCTTATAAGGAAAACCATCTAAATAGATTTCTAGCTCTTTACTTTTTATAGCACTATTGTAGAATTATAGATCTCCAGGTAATATTTTTTAGATTGAGTTCTTCATATCATCTTATTTTTACATATAATGATAAATCTGAATTTTCTCTATCAAACCTCCGAGACTTCACTGGCTTGTAACTTAGCTTGTTGATTATGTGTTGTTGACTTTTCCATTTACAATGATATTTGATCCTGGTAAGGATGGGGCTGGGTGGGAAGGTACATCTTAGGGCCATAAATTGGTTTTGCAGAGAACTAACATAAAGATCTAAAGTCTCATCATATTTCTGCAGAACTCATGAATCATTTTATTATAATTCCATTCATTCAGGGAGTATAAAACCATTTTCAAATTGTTATTCCTAATTTGTTCATCTTCTCTTCCTTAGTCTTAGTGAGAAGAGAGCAGGCTGAATGGAAGAAAGTCATTATGACCACTGGGGCCACTAGGGTAGGCATCAGTCCCAGAGTTTTGTTATTATCTCTCCGCTATTAATATTGGCTAATGTCTTGAGTGCTTACTTGGTGCCAATTACTTAGCCAACCATGGCAAATGGATTGTGTCATTTCATCCCCTGATAGTCATACAATTAATGTATGTATTATTATGATATCCCATAATGCATACATGGAACAGAGCCTCAGAAGTGGTTATTTGCTCACAAAAATATGGTAGATGTGGAATTTGGACTCAGGTCTGATAGACTCCTAAATCACTCCTAGTGATTTTTACCACGAAATTAAAGTTGTATACCTCTGGAGAGTAGATAGTTTCTAAAATTTCCTCAGCTCTAACGTTTTATAATTAAATTTTTGTCTGATGGCAAGCTTAACAGTTAAGATGGGTAGGAAGGAATGCCAGCCTGTTGAATGGAATTTCCCTGAAATAAGCCTGTTTTATGACACCAGTTCACTCATTCATTCACTCAGCATGTATTGAATGTTTGCTCTGTGCAAAGGCATTTTAGGCATCACAGTGGAGTGAGCGCCCCTTCCATAGACTCTCCTGCAGCACTCAGAGAAGTGTTGGACTGGTTTGCCTGTTATGGAATGGGGCTTGGTGATAGAAGCCTGGTTTGTCCTCCACTGATAAAACTAAGACATACTCATATGAGTTTATAGGCATCTTGAAGCCGTGGGATAGTAACACACATGAATCTTACCATTTTTGCCTGGGATTAATGATATAAAGGCTTTGGATTTGGGTATGGAAAATGGGTGCAATTATGGGCGTGTTGGTTCTACATATATATGGACATCACGTGTCATCAGCCTGCAGCTACCTGCCATTCCTCACTACTCCTTCTTTTCACAAACCAAACAAGTACCTTCTTATCTCTCCTGTAGGTAAGCTCTTGACAGTGGCACTAGGGCCTCCCTCAATAAGTACATCATTGGCTAAACCAGTGGTTTCTCAGATATGCTCATTGAACAACCCTTAAGGTGGATTGACATTCCACTGCCTAGAATAGAATATGGTGTTTAGAAATCAGGGGGAAGAAATAGGCCACCAGATGTACTTTCTTTAATTTAAATTGTTAATATATATATATATATATATATATATATATATATATATATATGAACAATTGTTATATATGTGTATGTATACTTGTTCATATATATGAATGATTTAAAATTGAAGAGATATATATATACACACACATATATATGTATATTTAAATTTTAGCTTCTGTTAGTAAGTAGTAAATTAAATTATTAGCAGATCCATACTGCAGGGAAATAACCAATCAGATTTCATTCAATAGCTTGCTTTTTT
>NW_021703083.1:0-3989 GCF_005190385.1 Monodon monoceros
AGCGGCACTTACCAGTTTACGAGCCACTTAAAGTTGAGGGTATGCATATCTTCACAACCTCTTCAGCAGTTATTGTTTGTATATTTTTGCTGCTGGTTATTCTGACCGGTGTGAGCTGATATCTTTTTGTGGCTGGATTTGCATATGTCTAATAATTCCTTATATTAAGCTTATAGCCATGTACGGTTTTTTTTGTTTGTTTTTTAAAGAGTGAGTACAGCTTACCTATTCAAATCGTTTCTTGAAGTATGTGCCATATTTTGAAATTTTTTGGCCATTACCTCTCTCAACACATTTTGTTGACAGGTGTCATTTATAGCCCTGCAGTACTTGTGAATATGAAGTGACCTTTAGCACAGGTTTTAAAGCTGCTGTTGCGGCAATCGGCCACAGGGCGGCAGCATTTCTACATTCCCCACCCTGGTTACTAAGGAAACAGTATTTTCCTGGAAGTAGTGTTCCTTGGTTGTAAATTAGAGTGGAATGTGCCCGGATAAAGCCCCAAAGCTTATGTCTCCTAACTTATGTTTGTTTTTTTATATTTAATTTATATTTTTTATCGGAGTAATATTCCATTGTGTACACGGACCACTTCTTTGTGCTTCTTTGTGTTGATGGACATTTTGGTTGTTCCAAGCCTTGGCTATGGTAAATAGTGCTGCAGTGTAGGATTGTCAGCCTGTGTCTTTTTGACTGTGGTCTTCTCAGGTGATAGGCCCAGTAGTTGGCCTCCCAGATCATATGGTAGCTCAATTTTTACCTTTAAACGCACCTCCCTTCTGTTCTCACTACTGGCTGTTACCATTTGACATCCCACTAGCAGCTAGAGGGTACACAGTTCCCTAAAACCCCTTGAGCACTTATTGTTTAGAGATATTTTGCTGATGATCATTCTGACTGTTGTCAGGTAAAAGTGTTTGTAGATTGTATTTGCATGTCTTTTTTAATTCTTGATGTTGAGCTTTTTCCATGGCCTCTTTTGTTAAACTAAAAAAAAAAGAAAGAAAAGAAAAAATGTGAGTTAAATATGCCTCTTGAAATTGTCTTCTTGAAAGGTTTCCCTCTTTTGAATTTTTTCGTCAATATTCGAACAGAGGATTTTTTTTGAGGGCAGGTGTCATTTACAGAGCTGCAATTCTTGTGAATATTAAGTGACCCTTAGCATTGTGTTTAAAGCTGTTTTTGCAGGAGATGGTCACAAGGCTGTGTCATTTCTCCATTCCCAAATCTGGTTACTATGGCAAAAGAGCCCTCCTGGGTGTAATGTTCCAACTTGTAAATTAGAATGGAATGTTCCAGGAAAAAAACCCGTAAGTTTATGTCTCATTACTTCTTGTTGGTTTTCTTAATTTAATTTTTATTTGTTATCACAGCAAATTTGATTCCAATGTTTTGTTTGTTCTAGGTGTGTAAGATGTGGTTCTTTTACATGTAAACATATATCTATTCATCTTCGGATCCATTTCCCATGTGGGTTATGACATAATGTTGAGTACTCTTCTCTTGGTATTCCGTAGGCCTTTGGTGCTTATATATTTCACATGTGTTGGTATATCTCTGTTTACCGCAATATCCTAATTTATCCAATCCTCACACCTTTCCATTTGGTTAACCATACGTTTGTTGATCGAATCTTTGATTGCCTTTCTCTGTGAAAAATCTTCACTGGTATCAATTTTTAGGTAACACCATTAAGTGATACTATAGGATATGTGTCCTTCGCTTTCTGACTTCAGGTTGTGATTACCTCTAGACCCATCTATGGTGCTGCAAACAGCATTGTTTCATCTTCTTCCTTGGCTAGCATTCCATCTGTACATGTACCAGTTCTTCTTTTCCATTCATCTTTTGATGGACTTTTTGGTAGCTTCCATGTCTTGGCTATTGTAATACTGCTGCAGTGCAGTTTTGCCTGCTTGTGTCTTTCTAATTCTGTCTTCTTAGCTCATAGGCCCAGGAGTTTGCCTGCTGAATCCTATGGTAACTCAATGTGTACCTATTAAAGGCACCTCCATTCTGTTTTCATTAGTGGCTCTTAACCAGTTTAGTCCCACTTAGAGATGAGGGTACGCATTTCTCCACATCCCCTTCAGCATTTATTGTTTGCAGAATTCTTGATGATGGTCAGTCTGACCGGTGTGAGCTGATATGTTTTTGTAGACTGGATTTGCATGTCTTTAATAATTCCTAATGATGAGCATTTTTCCATGCCTTTTTTTGTTGTTGTTAAAAAAAAAGTGCGAGGAAAATATACGTCTTGAAATTGTCTTCTTGAAACCTTGCCCTCTTTTGAATTTTTTGGTCGATTTTCGACCCCAGAACTTTTTTTGAGGGCGCGTGTCACTTAACAGGCTTGCAATTGTTGTTAATATTTAGTGACCATTAGCACTGGGTTGAAAGCTGCTGTTGTGGGAAACGGCCACACGGCGGCAGCGTTTCTCCATTCCCAAATCTAGGGAATGAGAAACGGGCTTCAGAGCTGCCTGGAAGTGCTATTCCTTGGTTGTAAATTAGAATGGAATGTGCCAGGGAAAAACCCCATAAGTTTATGTCTCAGTACATCTTCTTCCTTGTAATAAATTAATTTTTTTAATCAGAGTAATGATTAGAATATTATTTGTTCTAGGTGTATACAATCTGGTTCATTTGTACATTATATATATCTATTCATGTACAGATCCTCTTTCCACGCAAATTAATACGGAGTCTTCAGTAGACCTCCCTTGGTATATGGTCGGTCTTTTTGGTATATGTATTTAATATGTATTGGAATACGGATGGCAACCCTAATCTTAATTTGTCCATTGCTCCCACCTTTCCTTTTAGATAACCATAGTTTGTTTTCTAAGTCTGTGAGTGTCTTTCTCTGTGGAAATAAGTTCGTTTGTGTCAGTTGTTAGATAACACCTAGAAGCGATATCATAAGATATTTGTCTTTTGCTTTCCGACTTACCTCATGTGTTGTGATTATCTCCAGGCTCATCTGTGGTGCTTCAAAGAGCAGTGCTTCATTATTTTCCATGGCTAATATTCCATTGTGTACATGGACCACTTCTTCTTTGTCCATTCATCTGTTGATGGACATTTTGGTTGCTTCCATGTCTTGGCTTTTGTGAATATTGCTGCAGTGCACCTTTGCCAGCCTGTGTCTTCTCGACTCTGGTCAACTCAGGTGAAGGGCCCAGCGGTGGGCCTGCTGGATTGAATGGTACCTCAATTTTTACTTTGAAACGCAGTTCCTTTCTGTTCTCATTATTGGCTCTTACCACTTTACATCTCACCAGCAGCCAGAGGGTACACAGTTCTTTAAAACCTCTTCAGCATTTATTGTTTGTAGACATTTTGCTGATGGTCATTCAACTGGTGTTTGTTGAAACCTTTTCGTAGATTAGATTTGCATGAGTCTAATAATTCCTGATGTTGACCTTTTATCCATTTTCTTTTTTTTTTAATCAGTGTGTAAAACTTACCTCTCATACGATCTTGAAAATTTTGCTCTCTTTTGAGTTTTTTTCGCCATTCCCTACCTCAGAACATTTTTTGGGGGGCAGGTGGCCTTTACAGCCCTGAGTCCTTGTGAATATTAAATGACCATTAGCTGTGGTTTAAAGCCACTCTTGCGGGAAACGGCCACAAGGTGGCAAAATTTCTACATTTACAACTCAGGGAGTTGGGCAACAGAGCCTTCCTGGAAATCATGTTAGTAGGCTGTAAATTAGAGTGGAATGTGCCAAGGCAAACCCCCAACAGCTTATATCTCCTTACTTCTTGTTTGTTTTTTCAATTTAATTTTTATTTTTTATCAGAGCAAATTCGATAAAAATGTTGTGTATGTTCCAGGTGTACAGAATCTTGTTCATTATATCTATGTATTCATCTTTGGATCCTTTCCCATGGACGTTTTTACAGAGTGTTGAGTGGACCTCTCTTGATATTCCATATGTCTTTGGTGATTATATGTTTCATATGTATTAGTATAGGTCTGTCAC
>NW_021703084.1:0-1239 GCF_005190385.1 Monodon monoceros
TCTACCAGCTTTTATAAATGAAGCTTTATTGGAACACAGCCATGTTCTTTAGTATATGTATTGTTTGTGTCTGTTTTCACATCACAGCAGCAGAGCTAAGTAGTTGCAAAAGAGACTGTATGGCTTGTAAAGCCTAAAATATTGACTGTCTGACACTTTATGGAAAAAGGTCTCCAACGCCTGCCAATAGTATATAATGAAAGTGATGCTATGTAACATCTAAGACTAGGTCATAAAAGGTCATGCAGCTTTTGCATGATTCTCGTGGAATGCTTCAACCCTGGACACTCATTCTCTTGGAATACTCTATCTTGAATCCTAACTACCACATTATGAGAAGTCCAAGCCACATGGGCAGCCATCTATAGGCACTCCAGTTGGGCCCAGTCTTCAAGGGCCAGACATGTGAATTAAAATTATCTAGATGATTCCAGTCCCAGCCATCTGAATCCTCATGAGCTGAGGTTCCAGACATCAGTCATGGAGTAGAGACAGGCCATCTCCTCTGTGTACTGTTTGAATTGCTGACCCACAAAATCTGGGCACATATTAAAACTTTTGTTTATTTCACCACTAAGTTTGGACTTCTTTATTATGTAGCAATAGATAACTATAGCACTGTGTCTGTACACAGGAGCTCTACATTTCACAGAGCACAGATTTTTAGATGTGAATGTTGACTGCTCAATTTCTAAGAAGAACGTATACACACACATAGGTACAAAATGTTTATGTATATGTAAATATTAGACCTATATAAACTAACCTATATTATCCATAAAATGAGGGGGGACTTGATAATGGCTAACATTATTTTTCGGTACTTATTGTGTTCCAAGAACTGATAAATTCTTGCATTGTATGGATTTTCTCTTTCACCCTCATAGCAACTCCCTGAGAGAAGTAATGTTATCTCTATTTTATAGATGAGAAAACTGAGGCAAAAACAGATAACATGCTCAGGAGTACTCAACAGGTAAATTTTAGAGTCAAGATTTGAACCCAGGTTCTCAAGTTTTAGATCCCTTACTCATACTCACCAAGCTATATACTGAGGAAGAGGATGAAAGCTGACGCCATTACCTCATGCTCAAGAAGTTAGACAGAAACTTAGCAGGTATGGTTGAAAGATGACAGGACTTGGGAGTCGTAAGTCCAGAGCCTGAGTTATGAGATGAATTCTCTCATCTAGATATAGGTTTGTTTTTAGAAAATGAAGAAGATCACTGCATATTTTGA
>NW_021703085.1:0-3697 GCF_005190385.1 Monodon monoceros
TCACACTCTGGGGTCCCTCACGCCCCACAACCCGCCTGTCACCTGAGACTCCCATGGCAGCTGAGTCAGGAGAAAGGGCTCGTCTCCAAAGGCTCAGAGGGAAGAAACTCACCCTGGGCACCTGTCAGGGAAGGAGCCTCCCTGCTGTTGTGTGGCAGCTTCCTTGCTACATCCTTAGAGGGGCCCAGCCAGAGCCCATCCTGCCCTGAGCAAAGAAGCCTTACAGACTTGGCTCAGCGCGAGGGCCTCAGGAAGCCAATCCTTCACCCCAAATGAGATTTGAGAAGAGCCCAGCTTGGCCATGTCACCAGCCCCCGGCAGCCCTTCCTCACATGCAGGGCCTGCAGGCTCCTCAGAAGCCTGAGCGGGCTGCTGTGCAGGAGGGTCTTGGAGGACCAGCTGGGCACGAGGCTTGGCTGCTGGGAGAGGATGTCAGACCTGAAGCAGAGGACCAGCCGGTGCAGCTCCCCCACAGGACGGCCCCTTGCAGTCCCCAGCGTGTCTGCCCAGCCCCTGAGCAAGGACGGGCTTCTTCAACCCTGGCACTCCTGGAGACCTCAGGGGGGCTGGTCCTCCTGACCCTGACCAGCACCAGGCCCCTCGCACTCCTCCAGCAGCCTCTCTGCACCAGCCCTGCTCTCTTGCTGCTTCTGCACACAGGTTCTCCTCCCGTCCCACCCCTGCCCTTCCTAACCCAGGGCCCCTGATGCCAGAGGAGACCCCCCTGCAGCCCTGTGCTCTGCTGTGATGCCGCCATGTGCCTCCTGAAGGGGACGTCTCCCCCAGCCGCTGCCTGCAGCTTGAACCTTTGGCCCAGTCCCCTCCCCGTTCCTAGGTCACAGGGCTAGTTCACTCAGCTCCAAGAAGGGGCCAGGTGGACATAAATGCACTACCAAATGTAAAATAGATGGCTAGTGGGATGCAGCCACATAGCACAGGGAGGTCAGCTCGGTGCTTTGTGACCACCTAGAGGGGTGGGATACGCAGAGTGGGAGGGAGGGAGATGCAAGAAGGAAGAGATATGGGGACATATGTATATGTATAACTGATTCACTTTGTTGTAAAGCAGAAACGAACACACCATTGTAGAGCAATTATACCCCAATAAAGATGTTTAAAAAACAAAGTTGGGGTCAGGAGTACACTCTGTGCCTGACCGGGTGTGGGGCAGGGGGTGTGGGGCAGGAGAGTTAGCTGGGAACGTCCTGGGCAGGAAGCTTGGCAGGTCCCCTGGCGTCAGGTGGTGCAGAAGGGCTCGGGCTGGTCACTCTGACAGCATGGGCCGATGGGCACTCACTCACTTTACTGTTCCTAGTGCTGGACCTAGTTGCTGAACCAACAAAGGAAAGTCTAGTTGCTCACAATCTCGGGGGAAGCAGAGGCAGAGACCTGAGAGGAACCGGAGAGGGGGTGAAAGGTTGGGCTGCAAGGGAGTATGTGTAGGTGGTTAGTCACCTCTGACCTTCAGTTAGGACAGCAGCCCAGAATGTGGCCTTATAGGTTATATGTGAAGCACCTGTCATGAGGACAAAGGAAGAGGCTCTTGGGACAGAAGTTAAACTTGATGGGGGAGCAGGTCAGGAGGGAACTCAAGGCTCCTAAGAGAGCTTGCTTCCAAGTAATTCTTCATGGAAATCTTTGGTATTTTACTTTCTGAATTATGGGCACTGGATTAGATCTTTGGAAAGAGAATCATGAAACAGGGATGTAAGAGACAGAAAATTAAGGTTTCCCCATCTCTTGCTCTTTCACATATGACCTGCATGACTTTTTCAGTGCCCATCCCTCTAGAAGCACTCTCTACCTGGTGAACTCCTATTCACCCTTCAAAGCCCCATTCTTTTTTTTTAGTTTTCTCCTTTCCTGATTGGTCTGGACACTATTCATTCTTCTAGCACAAGCCTACCATTTTTCTTAACTGATATAGTTTTATACCTTTACCTATAGCCTGTGAGCTCAAGAAATATTTGCTGAGTGAATGAATGACTGAATGAACATTCATTGGATGTAAATAGGAAATGAATTATTATCCCACCTTTCAAAGGAGAAGCTGAGACTCAGAGAGGACAAGTCTCTAGCTTCGTATGTAGTGAAACTGCCCTGGGGCTGGACCTCCTGAATCCAGGGCCAGTGCTCTGTCCACTGGCACAGTCACCCAGGACACACTGCATAGTGGATGGGCACAAGCCCCGGGGAACATTTCAGAGGCAGCTGAGGCAGGCAGCTTTGAAGTCCAACAGAGAAGGATTTCAGTTTCAACTGGGACAAGCAGAGGCTGTTTTCCTCTGGCCACATCACTTTTCTTCTCTGAAATCAGTTTTCCCCTCTGAAATGGGATGATAATAAAACCAACCAAATCTACTGAACATTGGTAAACTAGACTGCGACTGTCTTGAAGTCAGCAAGATTCATGTCTGCTTTGCTTGCAGCTGTGTCCCAGCACCTAGCAGACTGCCTGACACGTTGTAGGTGCTCATTAAATATTTGGTAGGTAATATGGAGAAGGAAAGTGGGGTTGCGCTTGGCCATTGTCACTGTCAGCTGAGGAAGTTTTTCTCCCACTGTTTCCAGAAGTGCATCCTCCACAGTTAATCAACCCTGGAGGCCCAGGTCTGAGCTCTGCCCTCACCTTCACCCTCCCCTAGGTGGGCGGGGCAAGCCTCCCTGACCAGGCTGGGTGCTCAGGGGAGGTCAGCCACCTTCAGGGACAGTCAGCAATCCAGAAGCTGCTGCACCATGAGTGTCTCTGCACTGAGCACCCCCAGAGCCCTGGGCGGTGTCTCTGGGCTCCTGCAGGTGGCCTCCCTGCTCGGCCTGGTTCTGCTTCTGCTCAAGGCAGCACAGCTCTACCTGCACAGACAGTGGCTGCTCAAAGCCCTCCAGCAGTTCCCGTCTCCTCCTTCCCACTGGCTCTATGGGCACATGCAGGAGGTAGGATGGAGTGGGACGGGGAAGTGGGAGGGCAGGGAGGGCCGGGGCTCTCAGACCATGGTCCTGGTGAGCAAGTCCATGGGATGAAGCCTTGTTGTGGGACGAGCACGTGGCCTCACAAAAGGACCCAGCTTACCTCTCAGGTCTTGGTTCCCAGTCCGGGGAGCTCCCTCCCTCCCAGGACCCCGTGCTGGTGTCCTCGGGTCTGTCAGACACTCCTTCCTTAGGGAGATCTGCAGGCTGTCCTGGCAGCCCTGCACTTTGAGGACAGTGGCTGTTCCTTCCTGAGTCTCCCCCGTCTACAGGCTGAGCAGCTTCAGCTGTTCTCATAGAACAGGCTTCTAGATGCTTCCCTGCCCCATCCCTCAATCACATCCTCTCTGCCTGGCCCTGAGCTTGCCTGGGAGCACAGACATCAGTCTGATGGATGCTGCCCTGTGGGCTCACTGTCCATGGAGATGACAGACAGGAATCTAGGAAGATGGCAGGTCACAGGAAAAGAGACCCACCTGCTGGGTGGGGGGTTACATCAGCTGTAGGGACAAACTGGCTCAGTTTAAGACTGAGGAATTTTCCAGTCTCCTGATTTCAGTGCTTAAATCCTGACAAGTTGCTGGCACACATGAGCGAGGTTCCCAGGATGGTGCCAGGTAAGGAGAACTGACATTTGAGTTGCACCATCCGCAGGGTGAGGTCACCCGCCTGGTGTCCTCCCTCAGTGGACTATGTGCTCTAGGAACCGAGCGTGAAATCCCCCTCACCCCCA
>NW_021703086.1:0-1448 GCF_005190385.1 Monodon monoceros
CAAAAGAACAAGAACAAAGCTTTATTATAAGTTTCACATCGAAACAGGGTCCACACGAGGCCCAGCCTGGGAGGAGGTGGACACTGATGGCCTCGCCCCAAAATTATTGGCTCAGGCCAACTTCCTCCTCTTAAACCCCAAGGTAATGAATCGCGACGTGGAGGAGAATGACTTGGTCGATGGCCCAGTGGTTTTTTGTCCAGCCAAGCCCTGGGCAGGTGATGAGGGGGCCCTAACAGCAAGGCTGCACCTTGCTGTGCCCACTGCGGAGCTGAGGCTGATAGGAGTAGAGGCCGGAACCGACACACCCCTAAAGTCAGCCTTGGCTGGGCATGGGCTGCGCCCTCCGCTGGAAGTAGGGGGGCCCTGCCTGGGTGCGCCCCCAGGGATGTGACTTAAGATGGGGGCAGTAGTGCCTCCAAACCCAGGCTTCTTCTTAGGGCTGGGTCCCGTGGTCACCATGGGTTGGCTCTGGTGAGGAGGGCCCCAGGAGTTCAGGCCCACGCTGCCCCCATTGCTGTGTGTGGTGCTCAGGGGCCCCCTCGTTCCTGCTGTAACACTGAGAGCTGCAAACATGCAGCTCAGATCTAGGGCAGCCGCTCTGCTCCCAAAACCCAGCTGTGTGCTGGCATGGGTGCCCACGGTGGAATTTGTGGATGATGAACCCCCAGAAGATGCTTGTGCGGGGCCGCCCGAAGCTGGGGGGCCTGGAGCAGAGGCAAAGCCTGAAGCTTTCCGTTTGCTATGCTGGGGAGAGCTGCCCAGGTCCCCGATGGCATAGGTCTCACCCCGCAGCGCACTGTTGATGCGCCGGAACGCTGCTTCCATCTCCGATTCTAGGTGTTCGGCGGTGACCCGGAAACCCGGCTCAAGGGCTGGGGGCAGCCTCAGAGGCTCCCCTCGCCTGTGCGGCAGCAGAGGAATCCTGCATTTTCAGGGCCTGGGACTGTCAGATGTGCGGGAGCCGTTCCTCCAGGGCCCTTTCTGCCCTCTTGTTGCCTCTGCATCTTTGTCAGGCTGGCTTTTCCTCTGGTAAACCACCGGAGCTGCAGAGGGCGATGGAGGGCCCTCCTCGCCCCCTGTCTTTGCAGACTTCTGGGGCAGCCCTTGCGGTATGGCGGGACCCTCCTTCCCTTCACTGGCAGGAAACCTCGGGTGGAGCTATATGAGCTCGTGATGGCGTTTCTTTGGGGACAGGAGCTCATACAAGAGGTCTGGAGTTTCCTGGCGGATCTGTTCTCTGTCCACTTGGCATGGAGGTCTCTCTGCAGAGGTCCAGGCCTAGGCACGAAAAAAGAGCCTCCCAGGGGACTAAATGCAGATCGTACGCCCCTGGTGTCATTGGGGCCGCTTCTCTGGTCATCGTCCTTCCCTGTGACTGTGGGGACTTCCTCCTGCTTGGCCATCCCTTGCCCGCTCTCTCCCAGGGCCCTCAACACCGTCTTCTC
>NW_021703087.1:0-14411 GCF_005190385.1 Monodon monoceros
GCAGAGAAAGCTTTCGACAAAATTCAACACCCATTTATGATAAAAACCCTGCAGAATGTAGGCATAGAGGGAACTTTCCTCAACATAATAAAGGCCATATATGACAAACCCACAGCCAACATCGTCCTCAATGGTGAAAAACTGAAAGCATTTCCACTGAGATCAGGAACAAGACAAGGTTGCCCAATTTCACCACTCTTATTCAACATAGTTTTGGAAGTTTTAGCCACAGCAGTCAGAGAAGAAAAGGAAATTAAAGGAATCCAAATCGGAAAAGAAGAAGTAAAGTTGTCACTGTTTGCAGATGACATGATACTATACATAGAGAATCCTAAAGATGCTACCAGAAAACTACTAGAGCTAATCAATGAATTTGGTAAAGTAGCAGGATACAAAATTAATGCACAGAAATCTCTGGCATTCATATACACTAATGATGAAAAATCTGAAAGTGAAATCAAGAAATCACTCCCATTTACCATTCCAACAAAAAGAATAAAATATCTAGGAATAAACCTACCTAAGGAGACAAAAGACCTGTATGCAGAAAACTATAAGACACTGATGAAAGAAATTAAAGATGAAACAAATAGATGAAGAGATATACCATGTTCTTGGATTGGAAGAATCAACATTGTGAAAATGACTCTACTACCCAAAGCAATCTACAGATTCAATGCAATCCCTATCAAACTACCACTGGCATTTTTCACAGAACTAGAACAAAAACTTTCACAATTTGTATGGAAACACAAAAGACCCCGAATAGCCAAAGCAATCTTGAGAACGAAAAATGGAGCTGGAGGAGTCAGGCTCCCTGACTTCAGTCCATACTACAAAGCTACAGTAATCAAGACAGTATGGTACTCGCACAAAAACAGAAAGATAGATCAATGGAACAGGATAGAAAGCCCAGAGATAAACCCAAGCATATATGGTCAACTTATCTTTGATAAAGGAGGCAGGAATGTACAGTGGAGAAAGGACAGCCTCTTCAATAAGTGGTGCTGGGAACACTGGACAGGTACATGTAAAAGTATGAGATTAGATCACTCCCTAACACCATACACAAAAATAAGCTCAAAATGGATTAAAGACCTAAATATAAGGCCAGAAACTATCAAACTCTTAGAGGAAAACATACGCAGAACACTCTTTGACATAAATCACAGCAAGATCCTTTTTGACCCACCTCCTGGAGAAATGGAAATAAAAACAAAAATAAACAAATGGGACCTAATGAAACTTAAAAGCTTTTGCACAGCAAAGGAAACCATAAACAAGACCAAAAGACAACCCTCAGAATGGGAGAAAGTATTTGCAAATGAAGCAACTGACAAAGCATTAATCTCCAAAATTTATAAGCAGCTCATGCAGCTCAATAACAAAAAACCAAACAACCCAATCCAAAAATGGGCAGAAGACCTAAATAGACATTTCTCCAAAGAAGTTATACAGACTGCCAACAAACACATGAAAGAATGCTCAACATCATTAATCATTAGAGAAATTCAAATCAAAACTACAATGAGATATAATCTCACACCAGTCAGAATGGCCATCATCAAAAAATCTACAAACAACAAATGCTGGAGAGGGTGTGGAGAAAAGGGAACCCTCTTGCACTGCTGGTGGGAATGTAAATTGATACATCCACTGTGGAGAACAGTATGGAGGTTCCTTAAAAAACTACAAATAGAACTACCATATGACCCAGCAATCCCACTACTGGGCATATACCCTGAGAAAACCATAATTCAAAAAGAGTCATGTACCAAAATGTTCATTGCAGCTCTATTTACAATAGCCCAGAGATGGAAACAACCTAAGTGTCCATCATCGGATGAATGGATAAAGAAGATGTGGCACATATATACAATGGAATATTACTCAGCCATAAAAAGAAACGAAATTGAGCTATTTGTAATGAGGTGGATAGACCTAGGGTCTGTCATACAGAGTGAAGTAAGTCAGAAAGAGAAAGACCAATACCATATGCTAACACATATATATGGAATTTAAGGGAAAAAAATGTCATGAAGAACCTAGGGGTAAGACAGGAATAAAGACACAGACCTACTAAAGAATGGACTTAAGGATATGAGGAGGGGGAAGGGTAAGCAAGGGTAAGCAAGAGAGAGGCATGGACATATATACCCTACCAAACGTAAGGTAGGTAGCTAGTGGGAAGCAGCCACATAGGGAGATCAGCTCGGTGCTTTGTGACCGCCTGGAGGGGTGGGATAGGGAGGGTGGGAGGGAGGGAGACGCAAGAGGGAAGAGATATGGGAACATATGTATATGTATAACTGATTCACTTTGTTATAAAGCAGAAACTAACACACCATTGTAAAGCAATTATACTCCAATAAAGATGTGTAAAAAAAAAAAAAAAAAGGAAGAAGCCTACCAAGACAGGCTAAAGGGGCACCCTGGGGGACCAGACAGCTCCTGTGTGTTTGTTTCATCAGGGATCATGATGACATCACTTGGCTTTAATCCTCCTTAGTCATTTTCATTTGGGGACATTGGCAGCAGCTGCCATTTCTCTTTTTTTTCTTTCAGGGTTTTCTTTTTTTTTCTTTTTTTATTTTCTTTTTGTCTGCCTTGTGTCTTCGTTGCTATGTACTAGCTTTCTCTAGTTGTAGCGAGCAGGGGCTACTCTTCGTTGCGGTGCGCGGGCTTCTCATTGCGGTGGCTTCTCTTGTTGCAGAGCACAGGCTATAGGCACGCCAGCTTCAGTAGTTGTGGCATGCAGGCTCAGTAGTTGTGGCTCGCGGGCTCTAGAGCGCAGGCTCAGTAGTTGTGGTGCACGGGTTTAGTTGCTCCGCGGCATGTGGGATCTTCCCAGACCAGGACTCGAACCCATGTCCCCTACATCGGCAGGCGGATTCTTAACCATTGCACCACCAGGGAAGCCCAGCAGCTGCCATTTCTTAATGCATGGGCGGGACCAACAGCTCAGCTCAGTGTTGGTGCTCAAATATGCCAGGGCACGGTCTCACAAGACAGGGCTGCCTCTCACAAGCAGAGCCTCGGGAAAAGTGACGACACCCCAAAAGGCAATTAGGAGGAAAACAACTTGGGTGGAAGCATAATCCAGACTTTCCAGAGGCTTGCAAACTGCTTTCACCAGGACCCACAATAAGGAACGCATTTACACCACAATCTGGTTCACTCTAACACACACACACAGACACTGACAGACATGAAACGCTCCATCCTCATCCCAGGAAGGCTTTATTGTCCCAACTTCTGGGAGTGCTGTCTGCAGAGAGCCTCCAGCTGTCAGCCCCTTGGACTGAGTCCCTGCCTTATCTTCATGGAGCCTCCTTGCTCAAAGTCACACCTCTTTCCCGAGATGGTTCATGTCTAGTGAGGGGAAGATAAAAACCTGGCCATCTTAGCCCAACTCAGGACATTTCTGAAGAGCCATTTTAACTCCCAGATTCCCCATGGGGTTAGTCAAGATCATTGTTAGACCTCCATCCCAGCTTGACCTCTCCCCCTGCCCACTCCTGTTTCTCTCCCCTCCTGTCCACAGGAGTTGATCTCAAGAACAGTCCCTCATAAACCTTCCAAACACTAAATTCTGTCTCAGGATCTGCTTCCTTGGAGAACATAACCTGGGACCCACATAATTAAAACAAGAGTTCAACAAAACCAATATTTATCCTTTCTCTGTGTCATGCATTCTCATATAATCTATGCTATTTCATTTTTTAAAATGTTGGTCATGATCCAATAAATTGATTTCATGACTCAGCCATGGCTTGAAAATGCTAGTCCGGACTATGCCCATGAAGCATGGAGTATGGTCAGTGTATCCTTTGGGCTGTCCTTAGCTGCAAGTAAAAGAATGCCTGACAAGGGACTTTTCTGGTGGTCCAGTGGTTAAGACTCCGTTCTCCCAATGCAGGGGACTCAGGTTCGATCCCTGGTCAGGGAACTAGATCCCACCTGCCTCAACTAAAGATCCTGCATGCTGCAACTAAGACCCAGTGCAGCCAAATAAATAAATAAATAAATAAAAGAATGCCTGACTAAACATGGATTAAATGATAGAGGTTTACTTTCTACACAAGAAAATATTTGGCAATAGGTGGTTCCAGAGTTTGTTCATGACTCAACACCTTCATCAAAAACCCAGGTTCTGGGCTTCCCTGGTGGCACAGTGGTTGAGAGTCCACCTGCTGATGCAGGGGACACAGGTTCATGCCCCGGTCTGGGAAGATCCCACATGCCGCGGAGCAGCTGGGCCCATGAGCCATGGCCGCTGAGCCTGCGTGTCTGGAGCCTGTACTTCACAACGGGAGAGGCCACAACAGTGAGAGGCCTGTGTACCGCAAAAAAAAAAAAAAAAAAAAACCAGGTTCTTTCCATATTTCTTCTCCACCATCCTTGACATGTTGGCCGTGCCCTCTCATAGTCACAAGATGGCTGCCATTGCTCCAGGCATCATGTCCTTATACAACCACCTCCAAAGGGGTGGGAAGCATCCCTTCACACATTTCTTTCAATTCAGGAAGAAAAAATTCTGCAGAAGCCCCAGGAGCAGACTTCCCCTTATTTCTCATTACCCAGAACTGGGTCATTGTTCATGTCTAAATCAATCCCTGCCATCCAATACCTAAGGTTCCATTAGCAAAAACAAAAAGGCAAATGAAGATTAGTAAACAACCAACAAGGACTGCCACAGTTTATGTCAGGTACCCCATTCAGCCCTTATTTCCTTCTAGGGTCCAATGTCTAAGACCCTGTGGTTGGGTAGAGTCATTGATCTCTGGCAGATTCACAGCAACCATACCACCATACCAGACATCACTAGTTGATCATAGCAATCTTTCCCACTGAGCAGGAATGTGATTTCACAATGTGTCCCAACAAAATACTCCATGCACCTATTAGAATTAAAACCTGAGATAAAATCTGGCTCCTGCCCTGGCCTCTAGAGCAGAGGATAACAATGAAAGCTGAGATGAGGGAGGATTAACCAGTTTTTGCTCAGTATTTTCAGAACACTCTCTGACTTACACATCCTTCCTTCTCTCCTCACTTGGAATACTTCTTCCTTCCCTTGGTCTATCTAAATCCCACTTGTCCTTTAAAGAGGTCCAACTCAAGCCCGATTCCTCCAGGAAGTCTCCCTGGTTATCCCATTCTTGTTTAAAATTATTCACTGAACCCACTGATCAATCTTAACATGACTCGAAGGGGGTTAACCAGACATTGTGTGCCTGCTGATGTGAGGCAGAGGAAGCATGCCTAAAAGTATCCTTGCCCAAATAACCAACCTGAATCAAATCCAGCCTCGAGGTTAACTACCAGTTTATAAGAAATACAGGAACTAACATTAAATGATACATGGGATATAATGATATAGAATGTAATGTAGTATAATGACACATGGGATATAAAAATCTAGAATGTCAGAAACTAAAGAACCAATGACCTAGTGTCTTTAGCAAGTAAATGACATTTTAAAAAGGAGCAGAAATTTTGTAGATTTATATCAGTTAACTGCCACAATAATGTTGTGTAATAAACCACACTGGAACATAGTGGCTTAAAATAACAATGTATTATTTCTCATGGTTCTGTGGTCAGCTGGGCAGTTCTTTTGGTCTGGCCCAGGCTCAGCTGATCTGGGCTGGGCTTGCTCATGCATCTGTGGTCAGCTGACAGGTCAGCTGGGGACCAGCTGGTCCGGAATGGCCTCACCCAAGAAAGTCCTCCCCTACATGGTTACCCCACAGCAAGCTGCCTAAGTTTGCTCTCCTGGGTGAGATAAGAATCCAAGAGAATAAGTGGAATCGTGCAAGACAACTCGAGGCCCAGACCCAGAAATCATCCAGCTGCATTCTATTGACCAAAGCAAGGCACATGATCAGATTCCAGGGTCCAGAAATAGACTCCACCTCTCAACAGGAGAAGCTGCCAAGTCAGATGGCTAAGGCAGTGAATATGGAGAGAGGCCATTTACTGCAATCAATCCACCTCAGGGTTAAAAAAGACATATCAACCAAATGCAATGTGTGCCCTTGTTCAGATCCGGATTTACACAAACCAACTGCAAAACCTTATTTTTGTGGTCATTAGGGAAAACTGAACATTAGCTGAGTATTAAATGATAATATGGAATTGTTGATTTTTAAGTACAAAAATGGTGTTGTGTGAATTTTTTTAATGTCTTTATTGTTAGAAGTACATACTGAAGGGACTTCCTTGGCAGTCCAGTGGTTAAGACTCCACGCTTCCACTGCAAGGGACAAGGGTTCAATCCCTGGTCGGGAAACTAAGATCCCGCATGCCGGGCAGTGAGGCTAAAAAAAAAAAAGTACATACTGATGTATTTGTGGGTGAAATTATATAACGTCTGAGATTTATTTTAAAATATTCTATCAAAAAAAGGAAGCAGGGGGAGGGGGAATAGATGTACAAGAATAGCAAAAAGTTGATCACTGTTGAAGCTGGGTAATGCACACAAGGGGTGTTATATTACTATTCTCATTAAATTTATGTACATGTGTTTGAAATTTTCCATAATGAGAAAAGTTTTAAAACTCTTCAGCTTTCTTTGGCTCATGTATTTTCATAGTGTGGTGATTATCACTGGTAGTTCAAGAACATTAAAAAGAAAGTCTCAGTTTGGTGCTAATCTGTCTTTAACACCTATCAAACACCCATTAATCTCTCTATAACAAAATAAAAGCAGTTCTCAGGCTCCAGAGCCCTTAGCAGGGACAGGATATAACAAGAATTTCATATCATGGTTTGATTTCCATTGCATTTATTTTTTACTATTACCTTCTCTCTACCATGAGTGAGGCTGCTTTTCTATTTATGAATAGTGACACAAAGTTCTCTTTTTAAATAAATTAAGGTTA
Source organism: Monodon monoceros (assembly GCF_005190385.1). NCBI lineage: Eukaryota > Metazoa > Chordata > Mammalia > Artiodactyla > Monodontidae > Monodon > Monodon monoceros. Next base: position 6,888 of record NW_021703087.1, read on the forward strand.
TAAACAGTGAATTTTAAGTGATTAAATCAATAATGATACAGATGGTAAAAGGTTACGACTAAAACTGTGAAGGTGGTTGTTTTTGTTAAGGTCAGCTACCCCCTCTAGCAAATAATTCTAAATCCCACTGGCTTTACATAATAAAGTTCTATATCTTAAGTCACAGCCAAATGCAGGGAAATGGGGGCCTCTGCTTCAGGGAGTCATTCAGAGATCCAGGCTCCTTCCAGCTAACGGCTCTGAAACCCTCCGGCCTTTGAAGTCCACCATTGGACCTTCTGCACTCAGCTGGCACACTAGAGAAACGAGTACGCATCTGCAGTGTCACATGGAAGGATTTGGGGGCCAGGCCTGAACATACACACTTCACTTCAGCCCATGTTCTGTTGGCTAGAATTCGTCACATGGTCCCACCTAGCTGCGAAAGAGGCTGGAGGTGTAGACATACGCGTGGGAAGAAGGGGATTTGGTGAATATTTAGCATTACTTCTGTCACAGTGGCCCTCAGATGACTGAAATTTGAGAAAAACCATTCTAAAAGATGAAGCCCAAACTCCTCAGTGTGGCACATAAAGGTCTTTATGATTCTGGATGTAACAGTCAGGGTTCAACAAGAGAACCACTATGAACACCATAGAAAAAAGAATTACAGGGACGAGACTGGACACAGTGGTGGGAGCTGGTGGAGGAATCTATTCAATGATCTTGCCTCTGCGTCACTTAGATCAGTTGTCAAGGAGGAGCCCTGGACATGAATGAGAGCAAGGACAAACTGGAACCTGGGAGGATGAACTTGGAGCCACAGGGACAACTGAGAGGACCAAGTGGCACCAGTGTCCACAGTGCCTGGGGCCCTGGGTTGACCTTCAGAGCATAAAAAACATGGGTTCAGTTTCACATCCATCTCCCAAAACCCACACAAGTTTCTCTTATGTTCGATGCTAACCCAGAACCACACAGGGAAGGTAATTCTGGAAAAAGAGTTCTAACCCAGCTGGACCCAGTACAAGCCACTTCATGGATCTGTGGGACACTTAGCCTCACCCCCCACCACTCCCCAGCTCATACCTTCCACTCCAGCCATGCCGACTACAGTTGACCCTTGAACAAAACAGGTTTGAACTGTGAGGGTCCACTTTTATGCATTTTTTTCCAATAAATACGTACTACAGTGCTACATGATCCGAGGTTGGTTGAATCTGCAGATGCAAAACCACAAATTCAGAGTGTTGACTGTAAAGTTATAGGCAGATTTTCAACTGTGTGTTGTAGGGATGGGCACCTCTAACCCCCACGTTGTTCAAGGGTCAACTGTACTCGCCTTTTCTCAACTATTCCAGATGTTGCCTCACTTCATCCATGCTGTTCCCTCTCCCTGGAACTCTTCAGGAAGAGGTGCCCACCTCTTCCTCAGCCTTCAAAATCTTGTCAAATGTCACCTCCTCTAGGAAGTCTTCCCTGCAGTCTCCGGGCAGAGGGGGAGAGGGGTGAAGCCCTAAATACAGAAGGTTGTGCAAAAAGCCATGTGACCCTTCTCCATAAGCCTTTAAATCTTCCGCAAAGTTGCTAAATGCACTATGTGCTGGGTGTGACTGGATTTCTTTTCAAAAATAGCAATGAGGCTGGGTTTCTTATCTGAGTTCGACTCAGGGTGGAAGAAAGCGCACATAGGCACAAGAGCCCTGAGACAGGGAGAAGCACGGGAAAGAGAGAAGCATGAGGAAATAAGACACCAGAATGGGCAGAAATTATGGGGAGACTTGAGGCTGCCCCAGACTTGGAATTCGGGTCTATGACCTGTTTAACCAGATCTCTAAAGGGGCAGGAGCAACATGTTACGCAGTTGTGGTAGATTGGATTATCCTTCTCAGGTCTTCACTCCCTTCCCCCATACGACCTTGAAGGGCTTGAGAGTGAGAAAAGTATATTTCCCTGTCCTGTAGATGTTGGACTTGCACTTGACCGTATGATATTTTTTTCAGCCAATGGAAAGTGGGCAGAAGTGATGTGCTAGTTCTGAGCCAAGGTGGTAGGAAACCTTACATGTGACTGTTCGCCCCCTTGCACTTCTGCTATTCACCACAAAAAGAATATAACTGAGCCATTGCTGAGCCAAAAAAGAGGATGAAAGACATGAAGAAGCATGTGGAATATACTTGAACTCTTCAGCAACCAGGAGCCAAGCCCCAGATGATTCCAGCAGAGCTATAGTTCACTCTAGACTAATGAACAAGAAACTAGCTGTTTCTTGTTGGTTTTTATTAGCTGAATTGAGAAATAATTCACATACCATAAAATTCACCCATTTAAATAGTACCATCCAATTTTTTTTTGGCAGATTCACAGTTGTACAGCCATCACTATAATCAATTTTAGAACATTTTCATCACCCCAAAAGAAAATCGCCTATCCAATGCATTAACAGTCTTTTCCCATTTCCCTGTTTGTTGTTACACAGCGTCATTGTCGCGATAGCTGATATATACACAGGTATTAGAAATGCGTCCAGTGTTAGCAAGCTCATAATTCCACATTCTTCTTGCAGAAGTTCAGGATAAGAAAGGTTTACATGCACGCATCCACACAGACACCCCTACACACATTCACACAATTGTACACACATGCTCAGACACACATCCACTGTCACACACTTGTACAAATATATCACACAACCACACTCAGACACAGACTCACACTCATTTTCAAGGATACAAAGATTCATATACAGACTCGTGCACACACTCACAATTGCACGCTTGTAGACGCACACACCCAGACAGCAATTTCCCAACCCCCAGTCATTCAAATGACTCATCACAGCTTTTTCCATATCTGCATATCACATATGCTTTTATTTCCTTAATTCTTCCTTTGAATGACACATTTTTATTTAAATAAATTGGTTTTTAAAAGAAAGTGCTACAAATAGATGGTCCTCATCTTTCCCATTTGCTCTTGACCCTTCTTTCCACCACACCCAAATCTACCTATTATAAGTGGAAGAGGGGGACCGGGTGCCACAACCTCCAGGAAGCCCCCCAACCATGCAGTTGCACAGACCCTGCACTTAGAAAGGCCTCCTGCTTACTTTAGTGCTCTCAGCACCTGGGAATCCTTAATAATTCATTAACTATAATTATAATGCATTTTCATTTTGCACTGGAACCCACAAATTCTATAGCCTCTTCTGCCCCTGACCATAGAGTATCCCAGCTTCGGTGACACTTAGGGCTTCCTGAGATGGCAGCTCCTCCACTGAACTGTGAACTGACACAGGTCAGGTCACATGTCACACAGCCCACACCTTGGAGTCCAGACAGGTGGGAGTTTGAATCTCGGCTCCATTTATCAGCTGGGTAACTTTGGGCAACCTGCCCTGACATACAGAGCACCCAGAACAAGAGTACAAATGGAGGCCCACAGGCCATGTGTCTAAAAGTCTGCATGGTAAAAATCAGGCTTACATAGTGGGAAGCAGCAGCAGAGCACAGGAAGATCAGCTCGGTGCTTTGCAACAAGCTAGAGGGGTGGGATAGGGAGGGAGGGCGGGAGGCTCAAGAGGGGAGGGATATGGGGATATATGTATGCATATGGCTGATTCACTTTGTTGTACATCAGAAACTAACACAGTATTGTGAAGCAATTATACTTCAGTAAAGACCTATTTAAAAAAATCAAGCTTACAAATTGTCAAAAAAAATATGGTCTAACCTCCTATTTTAACAAGTATACCTTCATTAAAACAAAGTCAAAATATATGTGTGGTGCTTCCCTGGTGGCGCAGCGGTTGAGAGTCCACCTGCCGATGCAGGGGATACGGGTTCGTGCCCTGGTCCAGGAAGATCCCACATGCCGCGGAGCGGCTGGGCCCGTAAGCCATGGCCGCTGAGCCTGCGCGTCCGGAGCCTGTGCTCCGCAATGGGAGAGGCCACAACAGTGAGGCCCGTGTACGCAAAAAAAAAAAATATATATATATATACATGTGTGAAGCTATGGTTTTTATATGTCTGAAAATTGGCAAAATATCAAAGATGATGGAATTAAATTATGTTGTATTGATGTGCCAGTGATGTCTAAATGAATAATTTTAAAAGACATGCATAATTAAGAAATTGCTATATATTTATTGCATAAAGTTTTTTTTCTTGCCCTCATTTTAGAAAAATCACTCACCCTATTGTTATAATCAAGATTTTTACATAATTTCTGTGCTATTGGCAGTAATGATCTAAAGGAATAAAAAATAAATTGAAATTATATATCAAAGGACACAAAGTGTGAATATATTTTCAGGAGAAGTGTAAATTAAAGTAAATTTTAAAAAATTAGCAAATTAAAATTATTTTAGTTGTTTTCTAAAGTAATTCTTCCAGAATATTTTATCAGTTTTTTTCAGTTAAAATTAAATAATTTATTAAATTATCTTTTGAAATCAAAAGGCAAAATGCAAATGGAAAAATTAAAATAACATTTTAAAATAAGTTGTTTAAACAAAGTTACAGGGAGACAGCAGAGGCAAGAAGAACTACAATCCTGCAGCCTGTGGAACAAAAAACACATTCACAGAAAGATAGACAAGATGAAAAGGCAGAGGGCTATGTACCAGATGAAGGAACAAGATAAAACCACAGAAAAACAACTAAATGAAGTGAAGATAGGCAACCTTCCAGAAAAAGAATTCAGAATAATGATAGTGAAGATGATCCAGGACCTCAGAAAAAGAATGGATGCAAAGATTGAGAAGATGCAAGAAATGTTTAACAAAGACCTAGAAGAATTAAAGAACAAACAAACAGAGATGAACAATACAATGACTGAAATTAAAACTACACTAGAAAAAAAAAAAACTACACTAGAAGGAATCAATAGCAGAATAACTGAGGCAGAAGAACGGATAAGTGACCTGGAAGACAGAATGGTGGAATTCACTGCTGCAGAACAGAATAAAGAAAAAAGAATGAAAAGAAATGAAGACAGCCTAAGAGACCTCTGGGACAACATTAAATGCAACAACATTCGCATTATAAAGGTCCCAGAAGGAGAAGAGAGAGAGAAAGGACCCGAGAAAATATTTGAAGAGATTATAGTCTAAAACTTCCCTAACGTGGGAAAGGAAATAGCCACCCAAGTCCAGGAAGTGCAGAGAGTCCCATACAGGATAAACCCAAGGAGAAACACACCGAGACACATAGTAATCAAATTGGCAAAAATTAAAGACAAAGAAAAATTATTGAAAGCAGCAAGGGAAAAATGACAAATAACATACAAGGGAACTCCCATAAGGTGAACAGCTGATTTCTCAGCAGAAACTCTACAAGCCAGAAGGGAGTGTCATAACATACTTAAAGTGATGAAAGGGAAGCACCTACAACCAAGATTACTCTACCCAACAAGGATCTCGTTCAGATATGATGGAGAAATCAAAAGCTTTACAGACAAGCAAAAACTAAGAGAATTCAGCACCACCAAACCAACTTTACAACAAATGCTAAAGGAATTTCTCTAAGTGGGAAACACAAGAGAAGAAAAGGACCTACAAAAACAAACCCAAAGCAATTAAGAAAATGGTCATAGGAACATACATATCGATAATTACCTTAAACATGAATGGATTAAATGCTCCAACCAAAAGACACAGGCTCCCTGAATGGATACAAAAACAAGACCCATATATATGCTGTCTACAAGAGACCCACTTCAGACCTAGGGACACATACAGAATGAAAGTGAGGGAATGGAAAAAGATATTCCATGCAAATGGAAATCAAAAGAAAGCTGGAGTAGCAATACTCATATCAGATAAAATAGACTTTAAAATAAAGAATGTTACAAGAGACAAGGAAGGACACTCCATAATGATCAAGGGATCAATCCAAGAAGAAGATATAACAATTATAAATATATATGCACCCAACATAGGAGCACCTCAATACATAAGGCAACTGCTAACAGCTATAAAAGAGGAAATCGACAGTAACAAAATAATAGTGGGGGACTTTAACACCTCACTTACACCAATGGATAGGTCATCCAAAATGAAAACAAATAAGGAAACAGAAGCTTTAAATGACACAATAGACCAGATAGACTTAATTGATATTTATAGGACATTCCATCCAAAAACAGCAGATTACACTTTCTTCTCAAGTGCACACGGAACATTCTCCAGGACAGATCACATCTTGGGTCACAAATCAAGCCTCAGTAAATTTAAGAAAATTGAAATCATATCAAGCATCTTTTCTGACCACAATGCTATGAGATTAGAAATGAATTACAGGGAAAAAAAACGTAAAAAACACAAACAGGGCTTCCCTGGTGGCGCAGTGGTTAAGAATCCACCTGCCAATGCAGGGGACACGGGTTCGAGCCCCGGTGCGGGAAGATCCCACATGCTGCAGAGCAACTAAGCCCACGTGCCACAACTACTGAGCCTGCACTCTTGAACCCGTGAGCCACAACTACTGAAGCCCATGTGCCACAACTAGTGAAGCCTGCATGCCTAGAGCCTGTGCTCCACAACAAGAGAAGCCACCGCAATGAGAAGCCCTCGCACCACAACGAAGAGTAGCCCCCACTCGCTGCAACTAGAGAAAGCCCATGCACAGCAACAGAAGACCCAACGCAGCCAATAAATAAATAAATAAATAAAATTTAAAAAAATAGCTCAACCCCTAGGGTTGCTTTACAAAAAAAAAAAAAAAAAACACACAAACACATGGAGGCTAAACAATACGTTACTAAATAACCAAGAGATCACTGAAGAAATCAAAGAGAAAATCAAAAAATACCTAGAGACAAATGACAATGAAAACACGACCATCCAAAACCTATGGGATGCAGCAAAAGCAGTTCTAAGAGGGAAGTTTATAGCTATACAAGCCTACCTCAAGAAACAAGAAAAATCTCAAATAAACAATCTAACCTTACACCTAAAGGAACTAGAGAAAGAAGAACAAACAGAACCCAAAGTTAGCAGAAGGAAAGAAATCATAGAGATCAGAGCAGAAATAAATGAAATAGAAACAAAGAAAACAATAGCAAAGATCAATAAAACTAAAAGCTGGTTCTTTGAGAATATAAACAAAATTGATAAACCATTAGCCAGACTCATCAAGAAAAAGAGGGAGAGGACTCAAATCAATAAAATTAGAAATGAAAAAGGAGAAGTTACAACAGACATCACAGAAATACAAAGCATCCTAAGAGACTACTACAAGTAACTCTATGCCAATAAAGTGGACAACCTGGAAGAAATGGACAGATTCTTAGAAAGGTATACCCTTCCAAGACTGAACCAGGAGGAAATAGAAAATTTGAACAGACCAATCACAAGTAATGAAATTGAAACTGTGATTAAAAATCTTCCAACAAACAAAAGCCCAGGACCAGATGGCTTCACAGGTGAATTCTATCAAACATTTAGAGAAGAGCTAACACCTATCCTTCTCAAAGTCTTCCAAAAAATTGCACAGGAAGGAACACTCCCAAACTCATTCTATGAGGCCACCATCAACCTGATAC
>NW_021703088.1:0-16240 GCF_005190385.1 Monodon monoceros
TGTTGGGCTCTGCCAGGAAGGGGTGCTAGATGGAGGCCAGGCCAGGAATTCTTCCCCTTTGCTTGCTGGTCCTGTCAGTGTCATCCCAGCCACGCTTCCTTGCCACGGCAGCAGTTGCTTCCAGTAACAATTGGTTCCAATTTCCAGTATTATTCTCCACCTCTTTAAAGGTATTAGCCCCAGCCAACTGGTAGCTGCCTCCCCAGAGGCCTTGGTCCCAGCTCTGCAAGCCTCGGCTCATAGACTTTAGGTTCTGATAATGTCACTTTCTTCCATTTGTTTCTGCGGGCCTAGGAGTGGGCCTTGCTTCCAAGTAGCAGTGACTACCTCTGTGTTACCTCAGTCTTGCCTCCTTCTCTTCTCAGTCCTTTTTCCCCGAGTCCCTATATTAAATTATCTCTGTTAAAGTAACTGGTGTGTTTCCTCCTTTCTCAGCTGCATCTTGACAGACACTTCTCTGTTATGATTCCTCAAGCATGCCACATATCAGTACAAGGGAGCCTGGAAACATCCCTTCCAACTTGTCCAGGGTTTACTGTCCCCTCATTGAGATCTGTGTACTTATATAAAGTGGCCCCTAAAGGCTCTCCTATTCATGTGCAGACACACACACACAAATTTCTGTTGCTGCTTTGTGACTCCTGTGTGGATTGGCCACACACCAAGGGTTCTGCCCAAGGGTTCCCTTTGATCTTTGCTCAGAAAAACCAGCCTCCCTGCTGTGGAACCCCAACAAAGAGCCTAGACTCTAGGACATTCCTATCGTTGATTCCATCCTTATCAGGATAACTTGTATCTTACTTCGGGTCAGTCTGCTTTCCATTCTGACTACTCAGAGAGAGCTGACCCCTCCCCAGAGGGCCATACACTAGCTGGTCAGAGGGCTCCTAGACTAGCCCTAAGATGCCTCATCTTAGCCCCACAAATCACTTCTTAGATACACTTGCATTCTGACAGGTAAAATGGACCTTAAAAATTATCTAGCATCTATTCCAACCTTTCATCTTAGGGAGGAGTCATACATTCCATGTTTTTTAAAATGACAATTTGGGACAAATAAAACAAAAAAAATTGGTTGACTAGATAATTCACAGAATTCTTATTTCCCTCTGCCTGACGCTGTAAAGCAGCCAAAGTATTCAAAGGAAATCTTATAAAATACATTTAGATTTTTTTTGATCTTTAACATGTGTCTACACATCTTCAAGCATGGGGGTTACAGTCTCAACAAGGGCCAGGTTTGGGAACATGTAAATTTTATGGAAGAGTCTTAAAGCAATTTTCCCATAATTATTCAGCACCTGTCATTCCTGAAAATTGTAACTGCAGTGAAATATCAAACAGAATTTTCCCCATCATGAGGGGAGGCAATGTTCTGTGATCTGGAGCATGCGATGCCAGTGAACGCAGCCTATAATCTGAATAGCTCGAATATGAAATGAAAATACCGCTAGGGTATATGAGGTCAACACTTTTCAGTTATTCGAAATACTTTACATTATTTTGATCCCTCGTGTACCAATGGTCACATTCTGAAGTGATTGCATATAATCCTCTGTGTGTTCTAGTTCTGATATTTGACTATGTATGTCATTCTCACCACTATAAAAAACAGCCATGCTTTTGTACGTTTAAAAAGCACTTTAAACAATGAACTCCTTCTTTTCCCCATAAATGTAAAACAGCTGAAAAGCAGGGGTGGTTCTCTGTAGTTATGTTTGAATGTCCTGAATTCCATTCTGAATGTTAGGGTTATCTGCTGGTTTTCTATTGCTACACAACAAACTACCCGAAATCTTAGTTTAAACCAGCAAACTATTATTCCACCATTTCTGTGGATCAGGAATTCAAGAGCACCTTAGCTGGGTGGTGCCTCACACACTTGCCTGAGGTTGCAATCAAGCTGTTGACCAGGGCTGCAGTCATCTGAAGATGTCACTGGGGCTGGAAGATTGGTTTGCAGGCTCACGCAGGTAGTTATTGGCAGGCCTCAACTCCTTGTGGACTTTTGGCCAGAAGCTGCAGGTCTCCCACGGGCCTACTCAGAATATAGCAGTTTGCTTCCCTCAGAAGCAAGCAATCTCTGAGACCCTGCTTTCAATTCTTTTGAATATATATACCCAGAAGTGAGATTACTGGCTCATATAGTAGTCCTATATTTAGTTTTTTGAGGAATTGTCACATTCTTTTCCATAGTGGCTGCACCATTTTACAGTCCCATCAACAGTTCACAAGGGTTCCAGTTACTCCACATCCTTGCCAGTACTTGTTATTTTCTGGTTTCTTTGTTTGTTTACAGTAGCCATCATAATGGGTGTGAGGTGGTATCTCATTGTGTTTTTGATTTGCATTTCTCTAATGATTAGTGATGTGGAGTATCTTTTCCTATGCTTGGTGACCATTTGTCTGTCTTCTTCGGAGAAATGTCTATTCAAGTCCTTTGACCATTTTTAAATCGTGTTATTTCAGTTTTTTGTTGTTATCGAGTTCTAGGAGTTCTTTATGTATTTTAGATGTTTATTCCTTATCAGATATATGATTTGCAAATATTTTCTCCCACTCCATAGATTGCCTTTTCAACTCTGTTGACTGTGTCCTTTAATGCACAGAAGTTTTTAAGTTGGATATGGTGCCATTTGTGTTATTATTGCTTTTGTTTGCTGTACTTTTGGTGTCATGTCCAAGAAATCATTGTCAAATATGAAGTCCTGAAGCTCTTCCCTCTGTTTCCTTCTGAGAATTTCATAGTTTTAAGTCTTAAGTTTAGGTCTTTAATCTATTTTGACTTAATTTTTTAGAATTTTATTGAAGTATAACTGATTTACGAAGTTGCATTTAATTTCTGCTGTACAGCATAGTGATTCAGTTATACACATATATATTCTTTTTCATAGTCTTTTCCATTATGGTTTATCACAGGATATTGAATATAGTTCCCTGTGCTCTACGGTAGGACCTTGTTGTTTTTCCATCCTATATATCATAGCTTGCATCTGCTAACCCCAAACTCCCAATCCCTGCCTCCCCTACCCTCTCTCCCCCTTGGCAACCACAAGTCTGTTCTCTATGTCTGTAAGTCCGTTTCTGTTTCATAGATTTGTTCATTTGTGTTGTATTTTAGATTCCACCTATAAGTGATATCATATGGTATTTGTTTTTCTATTTCTGACTTACTTTGCTTAATAATCTCTAGATCCATCCATGTTGCTGCAAATGGCATTATTTCATTCTTTTTTATGGCTAAGTCGTATTCCATTGTATATATGTACCACATCTTCTTTATCCATTCATCTGTTGATCAGAATTTAGGTTGTTTCCATGTCTTGGCTATTATAAATAGTGCTGCTATGAACACAGGGGTGCATGTATCTTCTCAAATTATAGTTTTGTCTGGGTATGTGCCCAGGAGTGGGATTGCTGGATCATATGGTAACTCTATTTTTAGTTTTTTGAGGAACCTCCATACAGTTTTCAGTGTGAGGTGGTACCTCTTTGTAGTTTTTTTTTTTAACATCTTTATTGGAGTATAATTGCTTTACAATGGTGTGTTACTTTCTGCTTTATAAAAAAGTGAATCAGTTATACATATACATATATCCCCATATCTCCTCCCTCTTGCGTCTCCCTCCCACCCTCCCTATCCCACCCCTCTGGGTGGTCACAAAGCACTGAGATGATCTACCTGTGCTATGCGGCTGCTTCCCACTAGCTATCTATTTTACATTTGGTAGTGTATATATGTCCTTGCCACTCTCTCACTTCATCCCAGCTTACCCTTCCCCCTCCCCATGTCCTCAAGTCCATTCTCTACGTCTCTGTCTTTATTCCTGTCCTGCCCTTAGATTCCTGAGAACCATTTTTTTTTAGAAACCATATATATGTGTTAGCAGACGGTATTTTTCTCTTTCTGACTTACTTCACTCTGTATGACAGACTCTAGGTCCATCCACCTCACTATAAATAACTCAATTTCATTACTTTTTATGACTAATATTCCATTGTATATATGTGCCACATCTTCTTTATCCATTCTTCTGTTGATGGACACTTAGGTTGCTTCCATGTCCTGGCTATTGTAAATAGAGCTGCAATGAACATTGTGGTACATGACTCTTTTTGAATTATGGTTTTCTTAGGGTATATGCCCAGTAGTGGGATTGCTGGGTCGTATGGTAGTTCTGTTTTTAGTTTTATAAGGAACCTCCATACTGTTCTCCATAGTGGCTGTATCAATTTACATTCCCACCAACAGTGCAGGAGGGTTCCCTTTTCTCCACACCCTCTCCAGCATTTATTGTTTGTAGAGTTTTTGATGATGGCCATTCTGACTGGTGTGAGGTGATACCTCATTGTAGTTTTGATTTGCATTTCTACTTTGAGTTAACTTTTGTATATGGTGTAAGATAAGGGTTCGACTTCATTTTTTTGATATGCATATCCAGTTTTCCCAATATCATTAGTTGAAGAGACTGTCCTTTCCTCATCAATTGGTCTTGGCACTCATGTCAAAATTCATTTGACTGTATATATGAGGGTTTATTTATGGACTCTCTATTCCATTGGTTTATACATCAGTCTTTATGCTAGTACCACACTGTTTTGATTACTATGGCTTTAAAATACATTTTGAAATCAGAAAGTTTGAGACTTCCAACTTTACGCTTCTTTTTCAAGATTGTTTCGGCTAGTCCGTGTCCCTTGAAATTCCACATAAAGTCTGAGATGAAATTTTCTATTTGTGCAAGAAGTGCCCTTGAGATTTTGTTAGGGCTTACATTGACTTTGTAGATCACTTTGGACAGTATTGACATCTGAACAATATTAAGTCTTTCAACCCATGAACACAGAATGTCTTTCCATTTATTTGTGTCTTTAATTTCTTTCAGCAATGTTTTCTAGTTTTCAGTGGTACAAGCCTTTCACCTCCTTGGTTAAGTTTATCCCTAAATATTTTATTATTTTTCATGCTATTTTATATGGATTTTTTTTCCTCAATTTCCTTTTCAGATTGTTCACTGTCAGTGTATAGAAACACAAGTGACTTTGGTGTGTTGATTATGTATCCTGCAACTTTGCTAAATCATTTATTCTAATATTTTTTGGCATGGAATCTTTGGAATTTTCTCATATAAGATCATGTCATCTGCAAACAGAGATCATTTTACTTTTTCCTTTCCAATTTGGATGCCTTGTATTTCTTTTTCTTACCTGACTGCTCTGGCTGGGACTTGGAATACTATTTGGGTTTTTTGTTTGTTTGTTTGTTTTTAAACCTTTTTTCTTAAATTTATTTATTTATTTATTGGCTGCATTGGGTCTTTGTTGCTGTGCGCGGGCTTTCTGTAGCTGTGGCGAGCCGGGGCTACTCTTCATTGCAGTGCGCGGGCTTCTCATTGCAGTGTCTTCTCTGGCTGTGGAACACGGGCTCTAGGTGCGCAGGCTTCAGTAGTTGTGGCACACAGGCTCAGTAGTTGCGGCTCATGGACTCTAGAGAGCAGGCTCAGTAGTTGTGGCACACAGGTTTAGTTGCTCCGTGGCATGTGGAGTCCTCCCAGACCAGGGCTTGAACCCATGTCCCCTGCTTTGGCAGGCGGATTCTCAACCACTGCGCCACCAGGGAAGTCCTCTCTCACCACTTCTATTCAAAATAGCATTGGAAGGGCCTTCCCTGGTGGAGCAGTGGTTAAGAATCCACCTGCCAAAGCAAGGGACACGGGTTCGAGCCCTGGTCTGGGAAGATCCCACATGCCGTGGAGCAACTAAGCCCGTGCGCCACAGCTACTGACCCTACGCTCTAGAGCCTGCGAGCCACAACTACTGAGACCTCGTGCCACAACCACTGAAGCCTGCGCGCCTGGAGCCCGTGCTCCACAACAAGAGCAGCCACTGTAATGAGAAGCCCGCACACCACAAGGAAGAGTAGTCCCCACACGCCACAACTAGAGAAAGCCCGCGTGCAGCAATGAAGACCCAATGCAGCCGAAAATAAATAAATAAGTTAAAAATAAATTAAAAAAAAAGAAGTGGTGAGAGCAGGTTTTCTTACCTTGTTTGTGATCTTAGAGGAAAAGCTTTCAGCCTTTCTCCAATGAGTATGATGTTAGCAGTGGGATTTTCGTATATGGCCTTTATTATGTGGAGGTAGTTTCTTTCTATTCCTAGTATGTTGTTTTCATCATGAAAGGTGTTGGATCTTGTCAAATGCTTTTTCTGCATCATTTGAGATGGTCATGTGGGTTTTTCTCTCCCACCCTTTGGTCCTTCATTCTAGTAACGTGTTACACTTACATTGATTAATTTTCATATGTTGAACCACTCTTACATTCCAGGAATAAATCCCACTTGGTCATGGTGTATAATCCTTTAATGTGCTGTTGAATTGGGTTTGCCAGTATTTTGTTGAAGTTTTTTGAGTATGACCTCATCTTAGCTAATTACATCTGCAGTGATCCTATTTCTAAATAGGGTCACATTCTGAAACAACTGTTAGTTAGATCAACATCTCAAACCCTTGTGATTTCCAGCATAAGTACCCACGTACTTTATTTATTTTGAGTTCTGCAGTCCCAGAGAATTGCTTTTCATTGGTTACAGAGGTCCTCTGAATGCAAACCATTTGTATCATTCCCTTCATTTTTCCCTCCTGTGGAAACTAGCCACTTTTGTACAGTGAGTTCACTTTCAATTCAGGAAACTAAAGAAAATAAATGGTTGGTATGTAGGTCAGTTCCTAGTTCTGCCTTGGTTAGAAAACAAAGGATTAGGGTTCAGCTAGAACTTGCATAGTTCAACTATTTCTTTTTTTTTTAACATCTTTATTGGGGTATAATTGCTTTACAATGGTGTGTTAGTTCCTGCTTTATAACAAAGTGAATCAGTTATACATATACATATGTTCCCATATCTCTTCCCTCTTGCGTCTCCCTCCCTCCCTCCCTCCCTCCCTCCTTATCCCACCCCTCCAGGCAGTCACAAAGCACCGAGCTGATCTCCCTGTGCAACTATTTCTTAATATGGCCTTTGTACAGATGCTCGTGTGCATTTCACCCTGCTCTTTCTTTGTGACCTAGAGATAGTAAGCCTCCAAAGACCTGGCTTTTGAGGCTAGGTTAAAAAGTCCCAATTTATTACATCTTAGATGAATCTTATGTGAGGCTTTAGAGAAGCTTCTTCTGACCTCGCTCAACCAGCTTGCTTTCTCTGCATAGACATAATTATTTTAAAATGAACTTCATATGGTTATTTAAGAGAATGTGTTTTTCTGCCAGCCAGATGATTCCTGTAAGATTTTAAGCATATTGTTGAGACTTTAGTACGTAATCTCTCAAAACATTCAAGGGATATATAGGATCTTTGGTTGCTTTATGGCACGCTTCTCTTTTGGAAATCTCCCTGGTGCCCTGACCGCCCTCCCACGTCACCCTCAAGCTCCGACCAATGTCCTACAGCTTCAAGACCATTCTCATGCACCTCACTGATTAAGAGCCTTCTACCCAAAGCTTCAACAGGTTGGAAATAAAGTTTCCACTGCAGAACATTTTTCATATTTAAAATTAAAATTGCAGCAAAGCTCTGGTTAGAAGAGTAGCATTTTTAACTAAGGTGAGTGACATCAAGTCACACATGATACAGATGAATCACTTTATGGTATTTGCCATACTTGACAGACAGAGCAAGATGCTTCAGAAAAATTAGGCACTGGCTTCTAGCATCTCCACATAAATCTAGTTCTTGAAAAATGCTCACAACCAACCTTCTTTTGGGAGATTAGGAAATAACAGAATGACTTTTCCACAGTCAAGTATCGTATTTTCTTATGAATCAGGAAGAAGGTTATAATGTTTATTTAAGAAGGACTACTTTTGGGCTTCCCTAGTGGCGCAGTGGTTGAGAGTCCGCCTGCCGATGCAGGGGACGGGGGTTCGTGCCCCGGTCCGGGAAGATCCCACATGCCACGCAGTGGCTGGGCCTGTGAGCCATGGCCGCTGAGCCTGCGCATCTGGAGCCTGTGCTCCGCGACGGGAGAGGCCACAGCAGTGAGAGCGCCGGGTACTGAAAAAAAAAAAAGTACTACTTTTTTTTTAAGCCAATAAACGTTTATTCAGTATTTGTTATTTTCTAGCATTGTACTGGGTGCTTGGGGACAGAAGGATGAAAGTATAAAATACATTTTCTTTTTTAAAGGAGACTTCTTTTTTTGGCCATGCCATGCGGCTTGTGGGATCTTAGTTCCCCGACCAGGGATTGAACCCGGGCCCTCGGCAGTGAAAGCACCTAAAAAGGACTTCTTATTTATAACATTTTGTCTAGTGAGGTACCAGAGCCAGCTCACACTGGCCCATAAGAACTAATTGTTAAAATATTCAGGAATTTTGTGAGTTAATTGACATCATATTGGTAACTTGAAATCAGCCACGACAGAAGTATTTACACCAAGGGAATCAGCAAATGATCAGGACTTCTACCAGCATACCATTGATTTTTGTCCCCTCTTTTTAAAAAACTCCCAAGCAAATCAACATTATGCATGAAATGCCTACCATGTCCTTTTTAAGATGGTGGACTACCCCACCCCCCAAAGAAAGACACTTTTGCCGTGGAATTTGTAACCTACTTGAAGGGAAAAACAAACAGGGACCATTAAGCAAACAAGTATGACATGAACCACAAGGACAAAAGGAGTCCAAAGAGAGAGAAAGGAGTGGGCACACATAAGGCAGAGACGTCATGAAAATGTTAGACTTTGAGCCGGGCTTTGAAGGACAGGTAGGAAAGGAAAATGGGCAGTCGAGCAGAGAGAAGGTCATGGAGAAGAAGCGGGAAGCACACAGAGGAATATAGTCTCCTGTGAATATGCCAGGCAAGTGTGGAAGGAGAGCGGTGACGTGGGGACAGCAACTGTGGGACAGCACAGTTTGTGAAGCCTTTCTGTATCAATACCTCATCTCATTCTGACCTTCAAAGCAAGCCTGAGGGACAGGGCAACTGAGGCACAGAGAACTGGTGCGAGGCAGCTGCGTGGGCCTGTGTTCAGAACGAAATGTTTGTCTTTGGGCCGTGTTCAGCCTTCTTCCCACCGTACCGTGGTGACTGCTCATCTAACATTGTACAGCAAGTGACATGGAAAAGCAGCAACGAAAAAGAATTTTAAACAAGTAATATATTTAACACACCCCTGTATACTTTAAATGTGAAGATATGATGTTCTGGTGGCTCTGAATGACAGTAAAGCCTAACTTCTAAGTATCATCGCTTTCAAGAGTTCAGACACGATTTCTCTGCGAGGCGCCCACAGCTTTGTTGTATTCAACCCTAACTCTTGACAGGAAACAGAATTAGAACCAGAGCTCG
This sequence comes from Monodon monoceros, assembly GCF_005190385.1. Classification (NCBI taxonomy): domain Eukaryota; kingdom Metazoa; phylum Chordata; class Mammalia; order Artiodactyla; family Monodontidae; genus Monodon; species Monodon monoceros. The sequence goes on from NW_021703088.1 coordinate 9,352, forward strand.
ATTTCTAAGAAAAAGAAAACACAGAACAAATAGAAAAACAGTGCTATCTAAACTACGAGGGCTGGATTCTTAGGTCCCCTGAAAGTCAGCTTTTCGAATAGAAATGTTTTTGTTCTTCTCCCCATACTAAACCTCAAGAGGGATAAACAAGAACTGAACTTTTGAGTTTAAAAATTTCCAGAAACCTGAATCTCACACACACAGTGTTGAGCAAAAAAAGCCAGACACAAACACAGTACTTAGGATTTCATGTCTCTAAAGTAGGAAAAACCAGGCAAAACTAAACGGTGTAGTCAGAAGCCAGCCCTGTGGTTACCCTTGGTGGGGTGGGAGAAATGGGGACAGGAAGGGGTCGCCAGAGAGCCTCTGGGCGTAGTAATGTTCTGTTTCTCCATCCAGCTGCTATTTTCACGGGTATATGCATTCTATAAAAACTCATCCACCTTCTACATTCGTAGCTTGTACATTTTTCCTTATGTCTGTCATACTTTGATTTTTCAACAGTGCTTAAATATTTCCTGGATCCTTAAGCAAGATAGAGGCAGAATTACAATTCTTTAAGAGGCAAAGACCGTTTGATGTGGGAAAAATGCTCGACGATAAGAGAGTGAAGTATTAGAAGTCTGGCTCCAGCCGATGCTGGAGCGGAGCCATCTTAGGAGGTGGGACAGGACAAAGGCCATGTATGTACACAGGAGTGCTGGTACAGTCCAGCCCTCCAGATGGGCCCCACAGTGGACCTGAGGGATACTTGAGAGGATCAGATGCAGTAGGCAGCCCAAGGTGGCATATGATATATACTATTACAAGAGATAATATCAGGATCTGGCCCGCTCTTGGGGCCACTTTCCCAAAATTCAGCTGATTGGCTGCCCTCGGAGGTCTTAATTCAGACGGAAATGATTTTAGATAAAGATGGCAAAGGCTATGCTCATACAGGCAAAGTAAAATGTTCAATCGTTAGGCACTCAACAAAGAGGATGCAATTATATAAAAAAGCAGGGCATAGGGGCCCTTGAATTTCACGCCCTGTTTACTCTTTATAATTTTAGCAGATATTCAGAATCATAGGATTTTTGAGCAGAAAGAGGTGTGCAGTTTAAGAAATGTGCTATCTTATCTCCCTTCTAGGTTTTCTAAGCCTATACTTATATCAAGTTAGATCATCAGAAAGTTCTGGATCATGTTAGGTTTGTCTCTTACTTCCTTGGAGCAGGAGTCTTATCTTTTACTATGCTACAGGGCCCCCTGGTGGTCTGATGAAGCCCATAGGACCCTTCTTAGAATAACTATTTCAATGCATAAAGCAAACGCAGGGGCTTGGAAAAACCACTTACACTAAAATTCAGTTATCAGATATGTCAGGATAGCAACATACGTGCTTCTTAACTAAAGCAGCACAGACAAGACCTGCCTGAGATCTAACGTAACTGTAATTCCAGAGTAGCAAGGAGAATGAACGAAATTTTGAGATATCTGCAACAACTCTATCACGGTAACAAAATATCTGTGATTTCTGTTGATGGCAAAGTTACGGCTAATGGTAAAACTCTGTGCTGGCGTCACGGACAGGGGAAGAAAGTGCACAGAAATATCAGTTAGAAGTTGAGGAGACTGGTTCAAGATTGTGGAGTGGAAGGACGTGCACTCGGTCCCTCTTGAGAGAGCACCGGAATCACAACTAACTGCTGAACAGTCATCGACAGGAAGACGCTGGAACTCACCAAAAAAGATACCCCACATCCAAAGACAAAGGAGAGGCCACAATGAGACGGTAGGAGGGGCGCAATCACAGTAAAATCAAATCCCATAACCGCTGGGCGGGTGGCTCACAAACTTGAGAACAGTTGTACCACAGAAGTCCACCTCCTGGAGTGAAGGTCCTGAGCCCCATGTCAGGTTTCCCAACCTGGGGGTCTGGCAATGGGAGGAGGAATTCCCAGAGAATCGGATTTTGAAGGCTAGCAGGATTTGATTGCAGGACTTCAACAGGTCTGGGGGAAAGAGAGACTCCACTCCTGGAGGGCACACACAAAGTAGTGTGCACATCAGGACCCAGGGGGAAGGAGCAGTGACCCCATAGGAGACTGAACCAGACTTACCTGCTAGTGTTGGAGGGACTCCTGCAGAGGTGGGGGGTGGCTTTGGCTCACCGCAGGGACAAGGACACTGGCAGCAGAAGTTCTGGGAAGTACACCTTCGTGTGAGCCATCCTGGAGTCCGCCATCAGCTGCACCAAAGAGCCTGTAGTCTCCAGTGCTGGGTCGCCTCAGGCCAGACAACCAACAGGGCGGGAACTCAGCCCCACCCATCAGCAAACAAACGGATTAAAGTTTTACTGACCTCTGCCCACCAGAGCAACACCCAGCTCTACCCACCACCAGTGCCTCCCATCAGGAAGCTTGCACAAACCTCTCAGATAGCCTCATCCACCAGAGGGCAGACAGCAGAGGCAAGAAGAACTACAGTTCTGCAGCCTGTGGAAGGAAAACCACATTCACAGAAAGACAGACAAAATGAAAAGGCAGAGGGCTATGTACCAGATGAAGGAACAAGATAAAACCCCAGAAAAACAACTAAATGAAGTGGAGATAGGCAACCTTCCAGAAAAAGAATTCAGAATAATGACAGTGAAGAGGATCTAGGACATCTGAAAAAGAATGGAGGCAAAGATCGAGAAGATGCAAGAAATGTTTAAAAAGACCTAGAAGAATTAAAGAACAAACACCTAGAAGAATTAAAGAACAAGCAAACAGAGATGAACAATGCGATAACTGAAATGAAAAATATACTAGAAGAAATCAATAGCAGAATAACTGAGGCAGAAGAACGGATAAGTGACCTGGAAGACAGAATGGTGGAATTCACTGCTGCAGAGTAGAATAAAGAAAAAAGAATTAAAAGAAATGAAGACAGCCTAAGAGACCTCTGGGACAACATTAAACACAACAACATTCATATTATAGGGGTCCCAGAAGGAGAATATAGAGAGAAAGGACCCAAGAAAATATCTGAAGAGATTATAGTGGAAAACGTCCCTAACATGGGAAAGGAGATAGCCACCCAAGTCCAGGAAGCACAGAGAGTCCCAGGCGGGATAAACCCAAGGAGAAACATGCCAAGACACACAGTAATCAAACTGACAAAAACTAAAGACAAAGGAAAATTATTAAAAGCAACAAGGGAAAAATGACAAGTAACATACAAGGGAACTCCCATAAGGTTAACAGCTGATTTCTCAGCAGAAACTCTACAAGCCAGAAGGGAGTGGTACAATATATTTAAAGTGATGAAAGGGAAGAAGCTACAACTAAGATTACTCTACCTGGCAAGGATCTCATTCAGATTCAACACAGAAATCAAAAGATTTACAGAAAAGCAAAAGGTAAGAGAATTCAGCACCACCAAACCAGCTCTACAACAAATGCTAAAGGAACTTCTCTAAGTGGGAAACAGAAGAGAAGAAAAGGACCTCCAAAAACAAACCCAAAACAATTAAGAAAATGGTAATAGGAACATACATATAGATAATTACCTTGAATGTGAATGGATTAAATGCTCCAACTAAAAGACACAGGCTCACTGAATGGATACAAAAACAAGACCCGTATATATGCTATCTACAAGAGACCCACTTCAGACCTAGGGACACATACAGACTGAAAGTGAGGGGATGGAAAAAGATACTCCATGCAAATGGAAATCAAAAGAAATCTGTAGTAGCAATACTCATATCAGATAAAACACACTTTAAAATAAAACACACTTTAAAATAAAGAATGTTACAAGAGACAAGGAAGGACACTACATAATTATGAAGGGATCAGTCCAAGAAGATATAACAATTATAAATATATATGTACCCAACATAGGAGCACCTCAATACATGAGGCAAATACTAACAGCTATAAAGGAGGAAATCGACAGTAACACAATAATAGTGGGGGAGTTTAACACCTCACACCAATGGACAGATCATCCAGACAGAAAATTAATAAGGAAACACATGCTTTAAATGACACAGCAGACCAGATACATTTAATTGATATTTATAGGACCTTCCATCCGAAAACAGCAGATAATACTTTCTTCTTAAGTGCACACGGATCATTCTCCAGGGTAGATCACATCTGGAGTCACAAATCAAGCCTCAGTAAATTTAAGAAAATGGACATCATATCAACCATCATTTCTGACCACAGCACTATGAGATTAGAAATAAATTACAGGGAAAAAAGACACAAAAAGCAGGAACACATGGAGGCTAAACAGTACGTTACTAAATAACCAAGAGATCACTGAAGAAATCAAAGAGGAAATCAAAGAATACCTAGAGACGAATAAAAACAAAAACATGACGATCCAAAACCTATGGGATGCAGCAAAAGCAGTTCTAAGAGGGAATTTTATAGCAATACAATCCTACCTCAAGAAACAAGAAAAATCTCAGATAAACAACCTAACCTTACACCTAAAGGAACTAGAGAAAGAAGAACAAATGAAACCCAAAGTTAGTAGAATGAAAGAAATCATAAAGATCAGAGCAGAAATAAATGAAATAGAAACAAAGAAAACAATAGCAAAGATCAATAAAACTAAAAGCTGGTTCTTTGAGAAGATAAACAAAATTGATAAATCTTTAGCCAGACTCATCAAGAAAGAGAGGGAGAGGACTCAAATCAATAAAATTAGAAATGAAAAAGGAGAAGTTACAACAGACACCGTAGAAATACAAAGCATCCCAAGAGACTACTACAAGCAACTCTATGCCAATAAAATGGACAACCTGGAAGAAATGGACAAATTCTTAGAAAAATATAACCTTCCAAGACTGAACCAGGAAGAAATAGAAAATATGAACAGACCAGTCACAAGTAATGAAATTGAAACTGTGATTAAAAATCTTCCAACAAACTGAAGTCCAGGACCAGATGGCTTCACAGGCGAATTCTACCAAACATTTAGAGAAGAGCTAACACCCATCCTTCTCAAACTCTTCCAAAAAATTGCAGAGGAAAGAGCACTCCCTAACTCATTCTACGAGGCCATCATCACCCTGATACCAAAACCAGACAAAGATACTACAAAAAAAGAAAATTACAGACCAATATCACTGATGAATATCGATGCAAAAATTCTCAACAAACTATTAGCAAACAGAATCCAACAACACATTAAAAGGATCATACACCATGATCAAGTGGGATTTATCCCAGGGATGCAAGGATTCTTCGGTATACGTAAATCAATCATTGTGGTGCACCATATTAACAAATTGAAGAATAAAAACCATATGATTATCTCAGTAGATGCAGAAAAAGCTTTTGACATGATAAAAACTCTCCAGAAAGTGGGCGTAGAGGGAACCTACCTCAACATAATAAAGGCCCTATACGACAAATGCACAGCAAACATCATTCTCAATGGTGAAAAACTGAAAGCATTTCCTCTAAGATCAGGAACAAGACAAGGATGTCCACTCTCACTACTATTATTCAACATCGTTTTGGAAGTCCTAGCCATGGCAGTCAGAGAAGAAAAACAAATAAAAGGAATCCAAATTGGAAAAGAAGAAATAAAACTGTCACTGTTTGCAGATGACATGATACTACACATAGATAATCCTAAGGATGCTACCAGAAAACTAGTAGAGCTAAACAATGAATTTGGTAAAGTTGCAGGATACAAAATTAATGCACAGAAATCTCTTGCACTCCTATACACTAACAACAAAGGATCAGAAAGAGAAATTAAGGAAACAATCCCATTCACCATTGCAACAAAAGAGTAAAATACCTAGGAATAAACCTACCTAAGGAGGTAAAAGACATGTACTCAGAAAACTGTAAGACACTGATGAAAGAAATCAAAGATGACGCAAACAGATGGAGAGATATACCATGTTTTCGGATTGGAAGAATCAATGTTGTGAAAATCACTATAATAGCCAAAGCAATGTACAGATTCAGTGCAATCCCTATCAAATTACCAATGGTATTTTTTACAGAACTAGAACAAAAAATCTTCAAAATTTGTATGGAGACACAAAAGACCCTGCATAGCCAAAGCAATCTTGAGGGAAAAAAATGGAGCTGGAGGAATCAGACTCCCTGACTTCAGACTATACTACAAAGCTATAGTAATCAAGACAATATGGTACTGGTACAAAAACAAAAATATAGATCAATGGAACAGGAAAGGAAGGCCAGAGATTGACCCACACACCTATGGTCAACCTATCTATGGCAAAGGAGGCAAGGATATACAATGGGGAAAAGAGAGTCTCTTCAATAAGTGGTGCTGGGAAAACTGGACAGCTACATGTAAAAGAATGGAATTAGCACACTCCCTAACACCATACACAAAAATAAACTCAAAATGGATTAAGACCTAAATGTAAGACTGGACACTATAAAACTCTTAGAGGAAAACATAGGAAGAATACTCTTTGACATAAATCACAGCAAGATCTTTTTTGACCCACCTCCTAGAGTAATGGAAATAAAAACAAAAATAAACAAATGGGCCCTAAGGAAGCTTCAAAGCTTTTGCACAGCAAAGGAAACCATAAACAAGACGAAGCAACCCTCAGAGTGGGAGAAAATATTTGCAAACAAATCAGTGGACAAAAGGTTAATCTCCAAAATGTATAAACAGCTCATGCAGCTCAATATTAAAAAAAAACAAACAACCCAATCCAAAAATGGGCAGAAGCCCTAAATAGACATTTTTCCAAAGAAGACATACAGATGGACAAGAGGCACTTGAAAAGCTGCTCAACATCACTAATTATTAGAGAAATGCAAATCAAAACTACAATGAGTTATCTATCACCTCACACTGGTTAGAATGGGCACCATCAGAAAATCTACAAACAACAAATGTTGGA